>NC_072737.1:3532479-3574823 GCF_026930045.1 Uloborus diversus | reverse complement strand
CCTGAGTTACAACTTGATCTAAGAAACAGTCACCAATTACTTTTAAAAATTCCTCTTCTTTGCCATTACCAGGATAAAAATTATTCCAATCCATACTAGGGCTCGACCGATGGCATTTTTTGGCCGATGGGCCGATGCCGATTGTTGGCCGATTGTTCAAAGATGGCCGATGGCCGATTGTTTTCCTCCGAATGGCCGATGGCCGATGCTGTTGGCCGATGGCAAAAAAAAAAAAAATCTAACAGAAATAAATTAATAAGATTGTCAGGGATTTAAAGGATCATTGATTCATTTCACTTTACTTCCTTTCTGCAAATATGTAATTGTAATCCCCCCCCCCCCCCCAAAAAAACAGATTTCGACCTTAAATTTTTATTTTACGATCATCCAATTTAAACTTCACAAGTTTTTTTCGGCGCATATGTACATGCATATGTACCTAAGAACATATAGATGACCGAAATATTCGTTTTGAACGCCTCCTAAGTTAATTATCGCAAATTCTCTTGTGATGTCTTCATGCGCGTAAAGTTACGTCACTCAAAAACGTTATGAAATAGTAAGTTGAAAACTCATACATACGTAGTATGATCTAAAAGTTCGAGGACAAGTTGAATAAAAATTTACCGTGAATAGTTCACATTACCGAAGTACATCTATCTACAAAATAGTCACCTTGAACGACTATGCACTTCTACCAACGTTCGTATAGCTTTTAGAAGGACTCCTGGAAGACATTTATCGCAACCACCTGTAAGTCCTCTTGCGCTGCTGCTTTAACTTCACCGTGGGGAAGAAGGCGACTTTCATGTTGAGGATGCACGGTTCGATTGGTCAGTACTCTGATATGACAAACAAATAACATAACGTTTCGTCGGACTTAGCTCCGTGTGATTTTTACCTGTTCCCAGCAAAAAAACATTTGCATGGACGCCGCTTTCTTCCGTCAGGAGAAGATAAAGCTGCATCACAGTAAGTAGTGAAAAATGGCTTACAGGAGTGTTTCCAAAAGTTATATGAACACTGGCAAAAGTACATAGTCCCTCAAGATGACCTTTTCAACAGGGCTGTGGAGTCGGAGTCGAAGAGTCGGAGTCGGACTTATTTTGAGTTAAAGGAGTCTGAGTCGGAGTTGTTAGAAAACATGCTGACTCCGACTCCGGGCTTCTTTTTTTCTTTCCTTTTCACTGACTCCTTGCATTTTTAAAAAACTGACTACCAATTGGTTCGATTACACGTATAAGAAGATACTAATGAGAAAATAGCTGCCATTATGGCAGTCAGCCAGCTTAAGTGCTTACCGAACTTTCTGTAGCCGTCCCGTAGTTTGCTTGCTTTTTAACTTAACTAATAGCAAGTGTCAGCAAACGGTTTTGTTGCCTAACATTTTCAAGTAATCACTTTCAAATAAAAATAGAAATATAGTGTTTTGTTCGATCACAGTTTTAAAATAGTAATAGAAAAGAAACAAAATGGTAAGTCAAACCCCGTAGCTAAGGTTGAAATTTTTAAGAGTGATCGGCAAATTCAAAAAAGTTCTGAAGTGAAAGCACGATTCCAAAAGATTCGATGAAATAATTTCATGTTCTTTTTCTTTATTAAGACTATTTCTATAAGCTTGGTTCTCACTAAAAAGTATGGAACAAAATAAGTGTAAATGATTTCTTGATTACAACACACTATAATTGCAGTTAATCTTAAAATCTTCATATTAAGGGGCAATTCCATGAAAAATGAAACCAGTAGGTCAAAATTTCATATTGCAGTTATTTTGCTATATTATACATCATTGTAAAGCTTGCAATGTGTATTTTCAGAATATTGCATTGCTTTTTTAATAAAAATTAAATAATAATTTTTTTTCCTAGTTAGAAGTATGATAGTCGGGTCTTCAAAACAATCAGAAAAAAATACCCCATTTTCAAACGCTTATTTCTAATAGCAAAATAAAAATAAACAAAATTAATTGCAGTACAGCTTAAATTATTAACATAATACTATAATAACATGCATTTATTTTTATTTTTTTACAAAATGAAATTAGGCAATTAAAATTTTTAAAAAATGAAGTTCAATGTTACGTCCGTAACAAAAATTTAGCAAAAGTTGTTGTTGCTTCCTAAAAAATCAAAATTAAAAGAAATCCTTTTTTGTCCTTTTAGCAATTCATCAGAGTAATTGTTTACCATAGTTTATAACATTAGAATTTCTTTAGTTTTTAAAAAAATGGCGTTACAGACGTAACATTTTTTGTTACGGACGTAACAAAAAGCAGTACGTTACGTCCGTAACACATATATATTTTCAATTAAAAAGAAAAAAAATACAGGATAGGCAATGAAAATATAGGGTATGACATGTAATATGATATAACAAAACTTCTGATACTGTGATTTTCAAAATTTTATAAATATTAGTGGATATTTAATTTCATTTTTTAAAATTATTGAAATACACATCGTCGCCTCAGAGCAACATTAAGACATCTAATCCTAGGAATAAGACAAGATATCCTACTGTTGCTCTGAGGTGTTCCTCTCAATGTAAGATTTTTTTGTCCTCCAAATCCTAATTCAATTGGTGTTAATAATTCTAGATTAGCAATTAATGCTTAATAACATGCATTAAAATATTCTAGAGGGTTCCTTAATTTCTTAAACTTTGCTTCATCAATGCACTATGACACAAAAAAAAATAGTGTTCTCCCAGTAGATTTTTGTGAAAATTCCTTGATCATTTAACACGATGAAATCCAAAGCATTTTGTGCGTAATTTTTATCAATAAAGTTTTTTTTTTTTTAATTTATATTACAGATATTAATTATAGTTTTTCTCTTCAAACTTCTATCATTCTGAAAGCATAGCCAAATTGATATTACTTCTTATTTAAAAACTAACTTAGAGATAAGAATTTGTCCTGTTTAATAGTTTAAACCAAAGTTACTGAGTTACTTTTTATTGTTATTTACTCTCCACAAAAAAATAATATTTAGATTACTGTTTCATTAATGCGTTGAATATTTTCTAGTTTTAAAACTTAAATTAAAAAGCATAATTAGATTAGAGTTAAAAATACTAAATATTAAACTAGCTACATCTGATCCTCAGATAAGGCAAATTTAGTTTTGAAGCAAGATTTAGATTACTTAGACAAATGTTGGTCAAAATGTATTTTTCCGATGTCAGTTTCGACAGTTTTTTTTCCACCTTTGGCAAAAACGTGCCAATTCTATTAAAAAGCGATCAAAATCAAAGGCAACCGTTAAACTTTAAAAGAAATTTGGCAGTTAATATATTTGTTGAGAGATAGAGAAAATCATCGAAAATTCTTAAACTGTAAAAGTTCTTCCTTGTAGAAGACCCCCCCCCCCCCCCGCTCTCCCTCCATGTTCATGTTAAAAATTTGAAAAATTTCTTTGTAACTGAATAATTCCACTTTTGTTTTGCTTAATTTCCCCTTGGATAATTTCACTTTTTATGACGCACCAATTTATATTTTATATTTATTTACATGGTGGTATATGGACGGGGGCTGCTCCCTACCTCCCCAAATCTTTAAAAACTATTAAAGTGTAACTTAAATGGTCAAAATAATGTATTAATCTAGACCAATGCACTCTCTTAACAAAAATTATTAGTATACATAAGCTTTTATTTGCTTTGTGCAATTAGTATATCAGACATGTTACGTCCGTAACACTTTTTTGTTACGTCCGTAACAAATATATAAATTTCTATCATAAATTTTACAAACAGTATCCATGAAAACTTTATGGTTTTAGAAAGCTTAAAATCTCTAGAACAAGTATTTCAAAGAAAATTTTAGAAATCTATGAATAATTCACAGGAATATTGGCAATTGTATGACAATGTATACATTTTACTGTTTTCTGAGTTACGTCCGTAACAGGCAGTTTTTAATTTTTGTTACTTTTTCTAATAAAGCAATCTGCACCCAAATTTTTGATAGCATTAATAACACCCAACTATACAGCAGAAAAAAAAATTGTAGCTTTTTATGAAACCAAATTGAAATTATGAGTGTTTAAAGTCTGTGATTGTTACGTCCGTAACGGTGGAATTGCCCTAAGGTTAATTCTGAACCAGCCAATAAAATTTAAATTAAAAATTTAGCGAAGAAGAAATATAGGTATAGTTAAAGCTGTTCGTACAAATTTGTGTACCGCCGCATTTTGTGTAAAATTAGCTCCTGATGTATATGAGCAATATTTTCGTTGAAATTTTATTGATGAAATATAATTTAAAATATATTGGCGAAAATTTTCAGAATTAAAGTATTTATATTTTTTATAAACTCTGAAATTAACAATTAACTTTGGGTGTCATCTACCAGATGGGCGTCACCCGGGCAAACCACCCCCTCTCAAGAACTTGGATTTAGAAAGAAAAGCTTTTTTTCTCTCAAGTTACAGCTTTCAAATATTAAAAGCACACGATTTGATTAATATATATTTGTTAGACATTAAAGGCAAGGGGGGGGGGGGGGGTGCAAATTATAGGTAATCCTTTTCAATTTTTTTAAAAGGGATTTTTAAGTCATCTCACTTTTCAACTCGTAACTATTGGAAAATTTGATTTTTAAATTGAATTTCTAACGTTGTAAGCGTCATGGGCGAACAAAATGCGAAATTTTCATAAAAAGGAATTCATATTTCGATCTCTGTTTAGAGGTTTTCCCCCTTCCCCTGAAGGGAGAGAGGGAGTTGAAAAAATGCAATTAAAAAAATTTTTTTAAAATCCGGAGTCGGAGTCGGGCGTTTCAAAATCCAGGAGTCGGGGTCGGAGTCGGCCATATTCCTTCCGACTCCGCAGCCCTGCTTTTGAAGGTGGATGTGCTTCGGTAATGTGAACTATTCTGGGTAAGGTTTTGTACAGCTTGTTCCCCGAACTTTTGGATCGTACTACGTACAATTTGTATAGGGTGTATTTATGCTTCTCCTTTTTTGACTGCTGTATGATGGAAGACAAAGAACAACAGCCAAAAAAAAGAAGGAACAAAGACACTGTTTAATAACCAATTTATTTTTTTTTAATTGAACATATTGTTACAAATTCTGTAAATAGTAATTATTGTAGGAAAGTAACCTGTAAATAGTTTCCCGTAATGAATATACAACCCCTTTTTCATATGGCTAAAATATACGACCCCTATTCCCTTTTTGTTCATTGATAAAATTTGATAACGGTCAACGCATTTCGAGAAGCGTGTGGAATATTTGAGAAAATTCTTTTCGGTGTATTTAAGCCGTTAGCGATGGATAAACAGTTTAGTTTCGATTCAGATTTCGAACGGAGAGCATTTTGCTCTGTTTATAGCGAGGCATTTCGCTGTGTTGTTTTCGTATTTGGAAGTAAATACGTGTGTAAACGTTGAGTTTACGGTGTTGTATGATAATTGCTTAATTGCTGATGAATAATTTAGCAGTTGTTGAAGATCTTTCCTGTACATAGTGTAAATAAATTTCCTGTGTTTTTATCAAGAACTGTGTCTTCATTTCAAGAAAGTGGAAGTCGCACCGAATCCGTTACAATTGGCGCCCAACGTGGGGCTACTTCAGGACTTTCTTGCAGTAAGTGTGACTTTGGACTTTTTTTTCATAAAGACTTTTTAAATTTGGACTTTATTTTTATGGTGATTACTCGCGCAATGGATGAACAATTAAAACAACTGCTTGATGCAATCAATGCCGTGAAAAGTGACTTGACCGAAAGTTTGGCGGCTAATCAAGAACAATTAAAAAATGATATGGCGACTAACCAAGAACAATTAAAAAATGAATTGGCGACTAACCAAGAACAATTGAAAAATGAATTGGCGACTAACCAAGAACAATTGAAAAATGAATTGGCGACTAACCAAGAACAGTTAAATAGTGATTTAACTGCTAAAATTACTACAAGTCAAGATGAAATAAAAGGGGACCTAACGTCGATGAAAACCATGATGGAGAATCAACTAACCGCAATGGGAGATAAAGTTGAGGCTCTGGAAGAAAAATTTGATACTGTGGAAGAGCGTATCGCCAATGTGGAAAATAAGTTGGAAGAAGAAGACAAGAAATTTACTCTACTTAAAGAAGAGATCTTTAAGGACGTGGAAAGGAGACTGGCGACCGCGGAAAGCAGCTCTGTACAGTTTGGCGCTCCCACATCGGTTGCTCGACCGTCCATTAAACTTGTCACATTTGATGGGAAAACTTCGTGGCAGGTTTACAAAACTCAATTCATGATAGTGGCGGAAGCGAACGGATGGGACTCTGCTACCAAGGCCTGTCATCTTGCAGCATCCCTGAGAGGTGACGCAGCGGACATTCTCCAGACCCTTCCGGACAGCCAGCGCCTGGATTTCGCCGCCCTCACAGCTGCGTTGGAGCTTCGCTTCGGTGAGAAGTGCCAGAAAGATTTCAGCCGACTCCAGTTGAAGTCCCGTTTCCAGAAAACCGGGGAAACCCTGCAAGAGCTAGCGGCGGACGTCGAGAGACTGTCTCATCTTGCTTTTTGCGACTGTCCTGCGGATGTTCGGGACAACCTGGCACTCAACTACTTCATCGACGGAGTTCGGAATCCTGAGATCCAGAAGGCCCTCCGGATGGCGAATGTAAACGACTTGAAATCCGCTTTGATGTATGCGATGAGATACGAGGCCGCCCAAGAAGCAACCCGTGTGGATCGCCATTTAATCCGGACTCAAGCTGATGAGTCTGATTCCAGGTCGTCCCACCTCGCTGAACTTGAGAGACAACTCGGTGACTTGACAAGACATTTGAGCAGCATAACAGCCCAAAAGAAACAAGAGCAGAAGTGCTGGAAATGCGGTAGTGAAGGACACCTGCGAAGGAGTTGTCCGGCTCGCCAAGCTACGCGAGGGAAGGAAATCACCACCACTAAAGCTCTGCAGATTTCCTCTTCTAGTAGTGGCAGTGATGGACTTTTCATTTACGCACATGTAAATGGGAACCCCTGCAGACTGATTGTTGACACTGGAGCCAATGTGACAATCATTAGGACAGAGGTGGCTCGTGAATTTGGATTGAAACTGCTGTGGACATCGCCACGCGTAAGTCTCCAGACTGTGACAGGTGACAAAATTGAGATTGACGGTAAAGTGGACTTGGAAATAGTGTTTGGGAATGCCACCTACCATCATACGGCATTCGTCGCTAATATCACGGACCCCTTCATTCTCGGATTGGACTTTTTGAAGAAATATGACTTCACTCTCGACTTCAAGACTAATGAGCTGCACTCGATGAGAGAAGACATAGCCGTTTTCCCTGCAGAAAGTGATGTAAAATCCGCTCATCAAATAATAGCCCAAACAGATATATCGATTCCCTCAAGGTCAGAATCATTAATACCTGGCTCCCTTGCAGAAAGCAATAGTTTTCGATTTGGACTCGTTGAATACCCTAACCTAAGCAATAGCCTAAAAGGAGTGCTGGTGGCATCTACGCTTGTGGACCTTTCTAAGGATGTAATTCCTGTAAGAGTCGCCAACGTGAGTGAAAGGCCAAGGAATATTCGGAAAGGTGAAGTGTTAGCAACTTGTACTCCAGTAAACTGCATCATTAGAAGAATCAATTCCCCCGAGACTGCGTCTTCTGAGTCCTTGACATCGAAGTTAATTGGGAGTGCACCCTTATCGAAGGATCAAAGAACTGCTGCGGAACAATTGGTGGACGACTTCAAGCATCTGTTTTCATCTACATCGGAGGATGTGGGCCGGACGAATTTAACGCAGCATAGGATCTACACTGGAGAACACCCCCCTATTAAACAGCATCCAAGACGACTACCGTTCGCCAAGAAGGAAGAGGTCGAGACCCTCCTGAAAGAGATGAAGGAGAATGATGTAATCGAACCCTCATCCAGTCCTTGGGCCTCTCCCATCGTCTTGGTCCGAAAGAAAGATGGCTCCACCAGATTTTGTGTCGATTACCGACGGCTGAATGAAATCACCAAGAAAGACAGCTACCCTCTTCCACGGATAGACGACACCTTGGACACTCTTTCCGGACACAAGTGGTTTTCGACCCTGGACTTGAAGAGCGGCTACTGGCAGGTTGAGATACACCCTGATGACCGAGAAAAGACAGCATTTACAACTGGACAAGGCTTATGGCAGTTTAAAGTGATGCCCTTCGGCCTCTGCAATGCACCAGCTACTTTCGAGCGTCTTATGGAGACAGTGTTAAGAGGACTTTCCTACGAATCCTGTCTGGTCTACTTAGACGATATCATCATCGTGGGACGCAGCTTCGAAGAACATCTGGCAAATCTTAGGAAGGTGCTGCAAAAGCTTAAGGAAGCCAATCTGAAGTTAAGCCCGTCCAAATGTAATTTGTTCCGCCGGGAAGTGAACTACCTTGGTCACATCATCTCTTCTGAGGGTGTGCAAACCGATCCAGAGAAGGTATCTGCGGTCAGGAGTTGGAGTCGTCCCGAAAACATCCATCAGTTGCGAAGTTTCCTGGGGCTCTGCACGTACTACAGGAAGTTTGTGAAGGGTTTTTCCAACATTGCACGACCTTTGCATAAGCTGACGGAGAGCAAGCAAAATTTTGAATGGTCCAAAGAATGCGAAGATGCATTTCTACGACTGAAGGAGCCTTTAACATCAACGCCTATCCTCGCCTATCCTCAGCCTGAAAAATCCTTCATCCTGGACACTGATGCGAGCAACGAGGGCATCGGAGCTGTTTTATCTCAAGAAATTGACGGAAATGAACATGTCATCGCTTATTGGAGCAAATGCTTATCAAAGTCGGAGCGAAATTACTGCGTCACCAGAAAGGAGTTACTGGCCATAGTGAAAGCTGTAGAACACTTCCATCATTACCTCTACGGCCGAAAATTTCTGCTTCGGACAGATCATGCCTCGTTAACTTGGCTTTTGAACTTCAAGAATCCAGAAGGCCAGATAGCCAGATGGATACAGCGGCTCCAGGAATATGACATGGAGATCAAGCATCGAAAAGGGTTATCTCACGGTAATGCTGACGCTTTATCAAGGAGACCCTGTCCTGAGAACTGCCACTATTGTTCCCGAATCGAGAAACAGTATGGAACGACTAGCCCTACCGCCTATCAGGTGACAGTGACTCCAACATCATCAGAACCTGATCCATGGAGTGACGACCAAGTTCGAAAAGATCAACTTGAAGACCCCGACATAAAACCAATTTTGGAATTCATGGAAAGTGACAGTCGGCGACCTAGCTGGCAGGACGTTTCCATCTTCAGTCCTGCAACAAAAAGATACTGGGCTTTATGGAATTCGCTCCATTTACGGAACGGCGTGCTACACCGAAAATGGGAATCTGACGACGGCAAAACATCTAGGTGGCAGTTACTACTTCCCCGATCAAGGATTTCAGATGTTCTGAAAGAAATACATAGTAGTGCGACTGGAGGACATTTTGGTGTCTTGAAAACCCTCAATAAAGTTCGGGAGCGCTTCTTCTGGAGCAAGGCGAAGGATGACGTGGAGAAGTGGTGCCATTCTTGTGACGCCTGTGCTGCTCGTAAAGGACCGAAGAAGAGAAGCAGAGGGAAGCTACATCTGTACAACGTTGGAGCTCCTTTCGAACGAATTGGGATCGACATCCTGGGTCCTCTACCAAGAACTGCTGATGGGAACAAATACATTCTTGTTTCCATCGACTACTTCACCAAATGGCCGGAAGCATATCCCATTCCAGATCAAGAGGCTGACCACCGTAGCAGAGACTCTAGTCCAGCATTGGATCTCGAGATACGGAACACCTTTGCAGATTCATTCCGATCAAGGGAGGAATTTCATCTCTGCTGTGTTTAAGGGCCTATGTCAAATTCTCGGAATTGAGAAAACTAGGACAACACCACTACACCCACAATCGGACGGCATGGTGGAGAGATATAACCGCACAATCCTGAATAATCTCTCACTTATGGTATCCAAAAATCAACAAGATTGGGACAAGAAGCTACCTTTGTTCCTGCTGGCCTACCGCAGTGCTGTCCACGAGACTACCGGATTTGCCCCATCTCAGATGCTCTTCGGACGAGAGCTTCGGCTACCTTGTGATCTCGTCTTCGGTCGTCCTCCGGATGCGCCTTCATCGCCTGAGGAGTACATCCAGGATCTCCAGGCCCGGTTGGAAGACGTTCATAACTTCGCACGAGAGCGAATCAACATCGCGGCGGAGAAGATGAAGACCCGATACGACACAAGGTCTACTGGACATGAATTCAACGAAGGCGACAAGGTTTGGTTATGGAATCCCGTCCGACGGAAAGGTCTTTCACCCAAATTGCAGTCGCATTGGGATGGACCCTACAAAGTCCTTAACCGACTGAATGACGTCGTAGTGAGGATCCAAAAATCACCTAATGCAAAACCTAGGGTTGTACATTATGATCGGTTAGCCCCATACTATGGCCATAGTTCCTGAGCATTACGTAAACAACCATGGTTGATAACATAAAAATTGTAGATAATTTTTGCTTTTAATGTTTAGTAATATTTCTTGTTATTATTGTGTTTTCTGTATCTGTTATTTATTAATTAATGTGTATATTTGTAAACTTGTGATAGAAGTTTGGCACCCTTTCTGGGGATTGTACTGCCCGGGACGTGCAGTCCTTAGGAAGGGGGCAATGTTACAAATTCTGTAAATAGTAATTATTGTAGTAACGTAACCTGTAAATAGTTTCCCGTAATGAATATACAACCCCTTTTTCATATGGCTAAAATATACGACCCCTATTCCCTTTTTGTTCATTGATAAAATTTGATAACGGTCAACGCATTTCGAGAAGCGTGTAGAATATTTGAGAAAATTCTTTTCGGTGTATTTAAGCCGTTAGCGATGGATAAACAGTTAGTTTCGATGGATATTTCGAACTGATAGCATTTTGCTCTGTTGATAGCGAGGCATTTCGCTGTGTTGTTTTCGTATTTGGAAGTAAATACGTGTGTAAACGTTGAGTTTACGGTGTTGTGTGATAATTGCTTAATTGCTGATGAATAATTTAGCAGTTGTTGACGATCTTTCCTGTACATAGTGTAAATAAATTTCCTGTGTTTTTATCAAGAACTGTGTTTTCATTTCAAGAAAGTGGAAGTCGCACCGAATCCGTTACAGTATATTACATGTAAATTTATACAGAAAATATATATCGTAAAGGTATGGCAGGTATTAATGTAGCAGAAGTACAGATTCAAAAGGCATATTTTTCAGCTTGGCGATTATTTTTCATTTTATTTACTGTTGTCTTACTTGATTAAACTTACAATGAAATTACTTTTTTTGGCGATACCATGCATTATTTTGTTCATTAGTGGACTTATGATAAAACGAATTATTAAATAAGACTAAATGTTGCGTTAAAATAAAAAGTAATTCGCCTAATGATTAAATTAAGCTAATAAAAAGAAAATTGTCCGCCAAACAAAAAACAAGATGAATGAAAACCGTGAATGGTTCTTCTGAAATAAATCGTCAACTAAATTAAAAAAATCTTACGGCTGTTTCTTCAGTGTCAGAAACTTTCGTTTCTAAGACTTATTAGACGTTGCAACAGCAACAACTTTTCAAAATATAACAACAGGTTTCGTTAACTAAATAGTTTTTTATTATTTACTAAACTATTGAATTAAATTAGTTTAAAGACTGTTGGCTAGGGGGAAAAAAATCAAAATTGTACTCATTTAGTGATAACATTGTCGATTGGCGAGTTTTTACTCCTATATGAACACTTCAAAAATACTTACCCAAGTGGATAAGGTAGCAACTTTTGAATACCTAATGCTGTAACTATACAAAACGTACTACATTTCTTACATGCGGGATAAAGGTAAATTAGCCCTCTCTGTCAGAATTTTTTTTTATCTAATGATGCGAGGAATTCAAACATGATTTTCTATCGACGGTCAGTTTTTCTTGAGCCGACATCACACTTGAAACTTTAATGTAGAAAATGCAATGTCCAGTTAACTATAATATAACAGGTAACACAGAATCACATTTTTTTTTTGTCATCATTATGTACTTGTACTTGAGGTAAAACATCAATTAGATGAGACAGATATTACTTATGTGCATCTCACTCGGCAATTCATCATAAAAATAATCATTCACGATGCTACAAAACTTATATGGAGCCATAAGACTCATTTACAGTCTGCTGCAACCACATTTATGAATCCGATTCAAAGGTGTCTTATGTTATTATGCCACGGAAATATAAGTTCGTTGCTTGCGGCACCTGGGGCCCTGGCCCTTATCCTCTGGTGTGGTATGTTGAAAGTTCCCCGGTTGGGGCCATGGCTTTATTTTGGCGCAGAAGATGGTTGCGTGGATGTACGAGAGATGTGGCTTCCTCTAATGCCTGCTCCACACTCTCCCTGAAAAGCACGAGAGGTTTTTTTGCCGAGAGATCTGTGACGTCATGGCGAGGGAAGCGTTGAACGAGAGAGCCGTTCACACTCTCGGGCGAGGTGTTTGCGCACGCAGAAGCCGGTGATGTCACGAGCATTCGCGCGCGTTTCAACTGTCAATCCGCTTGTTTGTTTACAAAATGGACCACGAAGTAGATGCAGATTTTGCGAGGTGCCTGTATTCTTTTTACATACAACTACCTACACATTTACAACACCAAGAAGGCAAAAAAGAAGTCGAGGAAGAAGAGATGGTGGTTGACAAATATGTTTTTCCGCTATTTTTATGAAACTGTTTTATGACAACAAATGTGAATTTAAAAATTAAGATTACAACCAAAAATGGCCACAATATTATACAATTTAGTTATAAAAATAAAATATAAAGATCTGTACTCATGATTTTCATAGCATTGAATTACACTGTGCGGCAAAAAAAAAAAAAAAAAAAAAAAAAAAAACCCTTTGAAATGCTTCTGTCAAAAGTACTGTCAAAAACATTTTTTTTTCAAGCAGTTGAACTGAATTAACTCATTTTAATAATGCTGTTTCAAGTGCAGGTGAATTATTAAAAGTACAGGCGAAATTAAGATAAAATCTGAGAATTAAGTTTACAAATAATTATAAAGCCTGATTAAGAATTCTTAATATTTTTAGAGTTTTGCAACCTTAAATATTTCATAGAAATGTACTAAAATGAAACAACATTTCATAGTTAATTTCATAGTTAATTATAAAATTAAATAAAAAGCAGAAAATAATAATCAACTTGCCCGTACAATATTAAATATTACCAGCCATAACGAGTAGCGAAGAACGAAGAAATAAGCTATGCTTGCTCAAAACAAAAACGGAGAATATTCCGCGCGCGAACAGATGGCGGCGCCATCATGGCGCGGGATATTCCTTTGACTCGTAAGGCTCTTCAAAGTAAATTTCAACTAAAGTTCTTCTTTATTTAAATAAGTTTAAGTTTTTTTTTTTTTTCGCTTCCTACATATTTTTTTTAAGTTTTATACTTTTTCCCCCGTGGGGGATTTCTAGGCTATTTGAATGAATAAAAATAATAAAATAAAATTAAGACAATAATAAAATGTTGATAAGAAATTTAAAAAGAAAATAGTGAAATGAAAATAGATAGGAGCAGTGTAGCACAATAACTAGAGTCGAAACGAGGTATGAACCCGAATAAGGGATTCACTCACCCCGTTTCGAATTTGAAACTAAGCTAGCAGAGCGCGAGGCCTGCGAGAATTTGCCGGATCCAATGGATCGTAATTTGGAAGGTTGTTAAGTAGTGGATTGCCAACACGGGGGATGTTGTAGTGAAATCTCTTGGCGAGCTTTTTGCAAAAGTTGTGGAGCGTCGGGATGCCAACCTCTTCCACCAGCTTGTCCGTACGGACGTACCAGGGAGGGCCGCACGCCGCTCGAACCATCACTCTCTGCAAGTTCTCAACTCTGTTAAAGTTAGAGATTGCAGAAGTCGCCCATATGGGCGCTCCATCTTTACTAATAATAAAGCAGAAAGTCTCTCTGTCCGGAGGATGTCTGGATAGCTGTAGGATGTCTGTGACGCGCATAGCGCCTAAACCGTTCGGCCGATTTTCATGAAATTTGGCACAAAGTTAGTATGTAGCATGGGGGTGTGCACCTCAAAGCGATTTTTCGAAAATTCGATGTGGTTCTTTTTTTATTCCAATTTTAAGAAAAAAACGATCATAAATTACGAAATCATCATAACGTGGAACCGTAACATGGGCACAAGCCAATTGGCGAGATACGAAATGATCATAACGTGGAACTGTAACGTCGGTACAAGCCAATGGGCGAGAAAATTCACCATACATTATTTGTAAATATACAAGCGAACCAAAAGACCTTTAATTTTTCTATTACGGGCGAAGCCGTGCGGGTGCCACTAGTAGGTAATAATGGGTCTTAGGCAGGACTTATAAATGAGCAGTTTATTATCCGTTGATAAAACGCTTTTTTTGTGCAGGAGACAATTTAGTGGTTTTTTGGAAGTGAGATACTTCTTGCGTACCTCTTCAATGTGAGGTCGCCAGGTTAAATTACGGTCGATATGTTATTATGATCCAGCTAATCTTACTACTATTATATATGCGAAAGTTTGTCTGTATGGATGTTTGTTACTCTTTCACGCAAAAACTATTGAATGGATTTTGATGAAACTTTACAATAATATAACTTATGCTTCAGAATAACACATAGGGTATGTTTCGTCCCGTTATGGGGGGGGGGAACCACATAGGGGGCAATAATACACAATTTTCATACAAATTCTCCAATGTGGGGGTGAAAAAATAATTGCACATATTAACATTATATGTCCATCGAAAGCTTTGATTTTTCTGCTGAAGATGGCACCGGATCGAAATTTCTAAGTAGAATAAAAAACGAGTTATAAGCTTTTTAGTTCCATGTTGGAAGGGTTTCCTCAACCCAATACAGTATTTAGTGTATCATCTCAATTCCCTGGCGACAGCTACCATTGTTGTATCGTTGACTATTTTTGCTATTCGTCTGACTGTTCAAGGCTTTTTTCAAGTCAAATCTCAAAGTAACATTTTTGCACAAAATTGGCGAAAAATAAAATGATTTGGCTGATTATTTTTCATTTTAATGCAACTTTGATGCAATAAATGTTTTTTTTTGAGCAATCACGATTGCTTATTGCTTTCACTTGACTGTTTTTGGCGTGCTATCATTTTATTTTCCCACCGCCACCCTCCGCACCATCACCGTCGACCGGTTCCTCACGATGCTGCTCCTATTCGCAACTCCAACGAACTATAGGGGGCACTGCAGTCACTGTCTAATGGCGGACTTAAAAACTAAAACAAACTCATGTGGTAACGAAGAAAATGCTAAAAGTGTTGTGATTTTTGTTCGTTTGTATGATTTTTTTGTTTTATCCTTTTTAAATCAATAATTTAAGTCCTGAGGATATTTTGGCCCACGTAGAAAGAGATTAGAATTCAAGAAGCATTACTAAACGTCAAACATTAATGCAAACTACGTAGTTCGTAGTTCTAAGCAGCCATTTTCACGATGTTTAATTCGATATTTATCAATTCTTGACAAAACTAAATAATAATTGTGGCCTGACAAGAAAACGAAGCGAGAGCTAGACTGGTACGGTGTGAGAACCTCCGCCTTCAGTGATGACCCGCGCATCGTTTCAAAAAAATCTCGTGCTGCGGACGATGATATCGCTTTAGCTCTGACCAGGAAACCGTATGATAGTGCAATAATGTGAAACGAGCTGATGTGTGCATCACATGACTTCCTTTTACTCCCATTTAATGTCATTTTCCCATTATTGGCAATTTTAATGTCATTCAATAGTTTACTCTCTAAATATCACCAACAGTGGCCAGATTGAAACCAGATTTAAAATAAAAAAATATTTAAAAAAATCGCCAAATTTGTCGCCAGTTGGCGACAAAACTTGGCGACCAAAAGACTGGCGATATATCACCAAGTGTCCGATAAATTATAACAGCACTTGAGTTTACATCGAAATTAACAATGATTTCCCCCCAAAAGGAAGCAAAAGACCCCCTTAGAAGCATCCGAATGCAACCAAAAATTGAAGGTGCACAACTAGGTCCCACTAGGAGTCTACGTAGCAAATTTCAACTTTCTAGGACATACCGTTTTTGAGTTATGCGAGATACATACACACATACGACGCACATACGCACATACATACGTACATACGGACGTCACGAGAAAATTCGTTGTAATTAACTCGGGGGTCGTCAAAATGGATATTTCTGGTGTCTGTACGTTCCTAGGCATATATCCACGTGTGGTCGGATCGAAAAAAAGCTCAACATTCATTCGGGGGTGAGAAAAATGGAAATGAAGGCCGATTTTTGAGTGAAAATTTTTTCGCGAATACAATACTTCCTTTTTTGTAAAAGGAAGTAAAAAACGAATGGAAAATATGTTGCCTTTTTTCATCCACATTAATAAATATTTATTATTAATATTCATTAATAATATTATTAATATTCATTAATAATATTATTAATATTCATTAATAATATTATTAATATTTATTAATAATATTATTAATATTCATTAATAATATATATAACTATTTTCCCCAGTGTACCCGTTGCCGAAACATGAGGTTTGAAAGTATCCAAATTTTTAAGAAATTTCTCCAAATTTAGCGAGTTTCGTTGAGTAGAGGAAGACGACTTTCAAGCGCTTTGCAGATGGATGTGCTGTCACGTGGAGGTGGTGAAGTCGCTCTTTGAATTTGGCGCTTTTCTTAGAATTTTGGCACCTCAAAAATGACCAAACGATCAAAAAAATTTTTATTGCTTATTTCGAAACTGAACACCAGTCCAAACACAGGGGTAAAGTTTCATTGCTTTAGTTCAAATATTCAAAAAGTTATGAGTGGTTTTAGGTCATGCTCGCTATGTGTTCTTATGCAAAAAGAAAACTTTCTCTTGATTTTTCTCGTTGATCGTTTTTCGTGTTTTCGTGTCATAAGAAAGATTTTTTTCTATTAAAGATACAGCTTTGAAGTAATTTTTTTTTGCAATTAGGATAATATATTTAACAAAACTGTGCATTGGATAAGCATTTCATAAATTATTCAAATGTTTAGAGCATGTTATACCTCTAAAAATCAATTTTTTTTTTGAAAAAATTACGATTTTTTACGTAATTGATCACAGAAAATTTTCTAATAAACACAAAAGCAAATGAATGCACAGATTTTTAGAGATGATGATTGTGATCGTTTAGCAAAAAGCTTTTTTTATATTAATTTAGAAACAAAAAAAGCCTTAGGGATTTTAAAAAATTGAAAATTTCCTAAACGTTTTGAATTTTTTGAAAAAATAAGCAATATTTAAAAATATTTTAAATAAATTATTAATTACAAAGTAAGTAAGCATGTTCTGGTTTCAAGGAAAAATAGAATTTACTTAAATTGAACTATGCTTTTCAGACAGACATAGATTTTTCTATACTAGACATAGATTTTTCAGTTAAATTTTTTTTTTCAGAATTGTTTTCGCTGGGGGTGGTGTCCCCATTTATTCACACCCCCCCCCCACCTGGGGAAGGACAAAAACATGTTTATGCATGTAAAAATGAATTTGAATCTTTTCCAACAATATGATTGACTACCTCAGGAAAAAAGAAGAAAAATGATTCACTCTTTCAGCGCTAATTAAAAATTTTAAAATCTGAAAAAAAAATTCCAATTTTTGGGGTAAACGAAAAATTGAAAATTTGATGATTTGAACGAGAAATTATGCCTACGAAAAAATTTTTTTTTTTGTTATCCTGCCATCTAATGTTGTTCATTGAACTTAAAAGAAGAGGACTCAAGCGATTTTGATTCAAAAAAATTCGGAAAGGAGAGAAAAAAATTCATAAATTAGTGGTTTCACAGCGCAACCACCGCCCCTGAAAGTGTTAAGAAATTATATTTCTATAACGGGGGCACTAGGGTGGATTAAAAAAAAAAGTTTTTTCAGCTAGAGTCTAGGACACCCCCTATTTTTTAGACTTACTAATAGTATTATGCTGTAACAGTTTTAGCTGCTTACTAAAATTTAAAGACGGTGCTCCATGACCCCTCCATTTAACATAAGCCGTAGCATAGAAAGTGCCACAAATTTAGAAACTTTTAATTTCCCAAGCTGTTTTTTGTAAATAATTATTTTATTGCAATGTTTATGCATATTACTAAAGTATATTATAACTAGCTGCGTTGCCCGGCTTTGTCCAGTCTATTTTGAAAATAAAAATAGTGTCAAGTGACGGCGGGGGGGGGGGGGGGGTATATTCAAAAATCAGGCTTAAATATTAGAAAAAAAAAACATCATGCAAAAACAATGATGACAGATATTAAAATACTTTTTAAAAATTTAAATGAGAAAAATGGATTTAAAAAGCATAACCATGGAAACACAAAGTAAAATAAGTTTAAGAATTGAATATGCGAAATATGGAAATAAACAATGGATTCAAAAAGCGTTACCGTAGAAACGGAAAAAAAATGGTTAAAAACTTGAATAGAGAACAGATTTTTGAACTTCATTTAATTCGCTTGTAACTTTTTTCTAATGGAGATAGAGGGTTCAACTTTCGACCTTAGGTCGAGTTAGATCTGGAGTAAAAAAAGCTGCTCTTTTCAGTTTTGTGAAAAAGAAAACTGCGGGAAAATCCCTTCACTTTTTATTGATAGATTTAATGAAGAAAGTAGTGCCTAAATTTCAGCTAAGCCTAAAGAAATTCGAGATAAAAATGCAAATAACTCCCGTCGTAGTTAAGTTAGATCATTGAAACAAGTTGCGTAGAACGCGGAAGGTTCTACTCTTTCCAACGATATATAATATTAATATATGCAAGTAATTTTTCACCCCCATAATCGGGAATTTTTGAGAAAATTGGGCCTAAATTGGAATAAAAAAAGAACTATTCATCGAATTTTTTTCGAACTGGTCTGCAAACCTTTACAGGACTTCAAGGAATAAATTGTGAAAATTTCATTGAAATCGGCCGGGTCGTTCTCGAGTTTTGCGAGTTCAAACACACAGACGATTTTGGAGGACTTCATTTTATACTATGTAGAGATATGTAGCACTGTTTTTTCAGTTCAATGTATTTTTTTTTATCCCCCCTCCTAGGGTAGTTCAAAAATACATGTAAAAAAAAAAGTCCCTCCCCATACTTATGAAGTATGGGGGAGGGGGTTGAGCACCCACTTCCAGTTGAAATAGGAAGCTAAAATTATTCCAGTACATTACTATAAACACGTCTAAAAACATTGAGTGGTGTCCTGTTATCTGGGAGAAACTTTTTTTTTTCACGCATTTTTGAACCACCTTGGCGGGCACGAGGGCGACTAATGTTAGCGTCAAAAAAAAAAAAAAGGTCTCAATAATGCTTATCGATTCGAATTATTTTTCATTATCGCACCATTCGCGTGGTTCGAATCCAAAGCTTTCCCGGAGCCAAAATGGCGGATGTGTGGACCTGTACTCTATTCTGACGAAGAAGAGCGCGCTTCGAGTGGCTCGTCGTCCGATAAAATGTCGAAAGATGGACGGAATATGTTCGAGTGGAAGTATTTTGTCGGAAGAGAGAAGATAACCAACGATGGTGGGGGGACACCTTTTGTTATGCAAATGATGATGATGATGATGCTCAAAAGTACCGATACATTGTCGCGAGACAACAAAATTAATCTTGGAAAACAGTTCGTTGTACATACTTCCACGTCAGTCGAAATGGACTTAAAAAAATAAATATGCAATTAACACACACACAGACACACACGTACATATGTATTTTGCTAAATTGGGCACAGAAGTCTTTTGATGCACTGGAGTTCACATTAGGTAGTTTTCGAACCCCTATAGGGGGGAAGGGGCAACAATCCCCATAGTTTTTTTTTAAGGGGGTCCGGGAGACACAAAAATCGTCAAATTCTGCATTTTTTTTTTAATCATTTAAAAAATGACTCCGTTTTTTCTGCTTAAAAGGACGTTTGAATCGTGTTTCTATCTTTATTAGAACAAAAGATATAATTCTTTTTGTTGCCCACACTTAACTAATGTGTATTTAACTTTAAAACTTTAAACGCGTTTTTCTCCATGATGTAATTTTCCCCGATTTCTTGCATTCAAATTCTTATAAGTCAGGAACCAATGAAGATAAAGTAATGAAATTTGGAGCATGTCTTTTTCAAACAGTTTACTTTAATTTTTATTCGGCGATTTTGAAAAAAAAAAAACGTTTATTGCAAAAAATATTATTTTTTTTTTAAAAAAAGTATCTTTGAATTTTTCGAAATATTTCTTCGAATATTTTTTTATTTTTTATTGAATCAATATTTTTAAAATCGCCGAAAAAATTAAAGCTTAGATACTTGTGCATACTTTTTGGAAAAAAATTGAAAATTGACCAACAATATTTTGAGTTATAGCAATTTAAAGCAACCCCATTAAAAAAAAAATTAAATTTAAATAATTTTTTTTTTCATTTATGTTGTGATTTTGCATATTAATTAGATGGTGAATCAGTGTAAAAAAATTCAAAACCCTAAAGAATATAATAAAAAAAATTTCAAAATGTGTCCCCCGGACCCCCTTAACTTATGCAAATCCATTTTTCGTCAGGTCATTGCCAAATTTAGCACATAGGTCCTTTGATGTTCACGATTTCACGTAGGGTTTTGTCGCTCCCCCTAGGGGGACAGACCCACCGCAGGATGTTTTCCCCAGAAAATCCGTAAAACAGAATTTTTACTTTCATTACTAACAATGACTGAAATTTTGCAAGTTAAAAAAAATATATTTTATTTCTTTACTAATAATAAAGCTGAAAGTCTCTCTGTCCGGAGGATGTCTAGATGTCTGGATGTCTGTAGGATGTCTGTAGGATGTCTGTAGGATATCTGTAGGATGTCTGTGACGCGCATAGCGCCTAAACCGTTCGGCCGATTTTCATGAAATTTGGCACAAAGTTAGTATGTAGCATGGGGGTGTGCACCTCGAAGCGATTTTTCGAAAATTCGATGTGGTTCTTTTTTTATTCCAATTTTAAGAAAAAAAAAACTATCATAAATTACGAAATCATCATAACGTGGAACCGTAACATGGGCACAAGCCAATTGGTGAGATACGAAATTATCATAGCGTGGAACCGTAACGTCGGTACAAGCCAATTGGCGAGAAAATTCACCATACATTATTTGTAAATATACAAGCGAACCAAAAGACCTTTAATTTTTGTATTACGGGCGAAGCCGTGCGGGTGCCACTAGTAAATAATAAGCGGAATCCTCCTCCTGTACGAAAAAATCTCGCAACGATCGAGCTACCGTCCGCATATCAGAACAACTCTTTTTCGCTTCCGTGATCGATCATCACATGTTCCTTTTTCGCAGTTAGGATCTCTTCCTTCCCAGCACGACTCGTTGCAATGATTTTTTTTTTTTTTTTAAAGAAAGAAAGAAGGATAAAAAACCCCTCCGATTTGTCCGTTTTTCTTTTTCGGCTTCTTAATTAGCTTCGCGAGGGCAGTTTTAATGAGCCCCCCTCCCCCCTCCCCCTCTGCTAATTACGTTTTCTGTTCGAATCCCGAGTTCGCGTGCTTCGAGATTTCCGCTTATTGATTGTCGGAGAGATGCGTCATTTTATCCCTCATTCTCCTCCCTTTCTTTTACCCTCTCTGTATGAATTTCGATTTTTCTCTCATTCCGTGGGGGAGAGGGAGGCTGAGATTTCGCGTTCGATCCGATTTCTACGGAGGATTGTTCAGCCGTGACTTGTGGCTTTCTCTGATGGGGAAAAAAAGTTGCTGAATCATTTTGGGAAGAGATCCTATGAAGATGGTGCACCTTGAAACTGTTACCTCATGTAGGTCAGTTGATTGGGAGTCATATATATATATATATATATATATACTGAATAGATAATAATTAATAATGTAGAAGTTCATGTGAAATATTTCACGTATTCACACTAATGTGGTGAAAGATACAAATTCTTTTTTTTTTTCAAAACTCAATAAAACCCATTTTGTGAATCAGAATGTTTTTTTTTTTTTTTTTTTTGAGTAATCACGATTGCTTATTGTTCTCACTTGACTGTTTTTGGCGTCCTATCATTTTATTTTCCCACCGCCACCCTCTGCAGCATCACCCGTCGACCGGCTCCTCACGATGCTGCTCTTCTTTCGAAAACCGTGTCCAGGTTGCATCCATGTCCTACACATACGCGCATACATACACAACTACACACGCACGCACGCACACACACACATACGCATACGTACAGACACCTACACATACATACACACAAAAACATACACACACATACACACAACTACCCACACATTCATGCCTGCACATAGACACAAACACATATGCCTACACACACATACACATACCCCCCCACACACATTCATACACACAACTACCTACACACTTATGCCAGCACACAGAAACAAACACACATGCCTACACACAAACACACATACCCCCCCACACACAAACACATACGCCTACATACACACACTCTTGATTGCGAAAAACATAATTTGAATTCAAGATGTTAAAGTTCAAATTATTATTATTATTTTTTTTTAATTCAAATTAATTTTTTTTAAATAACGTAGGTACATATATGAAGCTTTATTTTTCACTAGTGGTACCCGCACGGCTTTGCCCGTAATAGAAAAATTAAAAGTTCTCTTGGTTCGCCCGTATATAAACAAATAATGTATGGTGAATTTTCTCGCCAATTGGCTTGTACCCATATTACGGTTCCACGTCATGATCATTTCGTATCTCGCCAATTGGCTTGTGCCCATGTTACGGTTTCACGTTATGATAATGTCGTAATTTACTCGGCCATCTTATGATAGTTTTGTTCTTAAAATTGGAATAGAAAAAGAACCACACTGAATTTTCGAAAAATCGCTTCGAGGAGCACACCCCCATGCTATAAATTAACTTTGTGCCAAATGTCATGAAAATCGGCCAAACGGTCTAGGCGCTATGCGCGTCACAGAGATCCAGACATCCAGACAGAGAGACTTCAGCTTTATTATTAGAAGAGAAAATCACATAAGACAGGTGACACCCCCAATGCCCACTCACAGAAAATGTTGATATTTTTTCGCGTGATACGATTAATATGACTAAGGTGACCATTGGTTTCAATATAATAGAGAACAGTTCACTCTTCAAGGGTATCATTGGCTACTTTGAGGGAATATGTCCCGAAACGCCATTTCTCAAAAAGAGGCAATTTGAAGAGTCTTGTCTGCTCCCCTTATTTGATCCCTTGCCGTTTTTATAGGGGGTTTTTAGTGCCTTACGTTATGAAAATTATCCAAGAATCCTACAAGACCCGAAGGTTAATATACGGACTGAAATTACACACGTCCTCTCTTCTATGTTAGAAAGGGTCAAGAGTAAGACACCCCTATTACTGACCCCACATCATAAAAGGTGTCGATTGGATTTTTACTGAAGTCTAGTATGCTGAAGTGCGTGATCTTCAGCGATGAATCCCAATTCAATCTCAGTACCGATAACCAAAGCACACTTGAGTGAAGGTTGCCAGATCAGTGATCTGATGTAGCATGATCAACTAATTCAATCGAATTATTCAGTAAGAAATCGACTTATTCAGTGCATAGACGATGGGGTGTTTCACCTACCTGATGTGAGGTTCAAATAAGTGTAAAGCAGAACTTTAGATTTGAATTTAAATTCTTTAAAAAAAATCATTATGATTCAAAAAATGGGTTTTATTAAGTTTTGAAATAAGGAAGTCATCTTGCCGCATGCTGTATGCATCTATTATCTTTTATGCTTCAACAAGTCGTTATTAGCAAGATGTTACAAGTTGTAAATGAATTTGAAAATGGAAAGACCATTTTACGATGTGGATAAAACAAGAAGTTCTGTCTAGAACTAAACGAGCCTACTTTCCCGTATACCCATACTACTTTCTAGTACCTGATCAATATTCTCAAAAATAGCTAAAATTGCAAATTATTTCAAAAATAATTTTTTAATATTTTAAGCTGTTTTCTAGGAATAAAAATATGCCTCACTGATCTAGAAAAATTAGATGCGTAAAAATAAATAAATAAATAAATAAATAAATAAACGAACAAATAAAATAGCAGCACCTTTTAAACAAAGCAGCTAATACACCTATTTCCATTAAAAAAAAATTCTTTAACCGCTTTCAAAACGAAAAAATAATAATTAAAATTAATAAGCTCATTAAAAAATGCATCATATCAAAAAAAAAAAAAAAGTTTCTTTTTCCCCTGTTGCCAAAAATAATTTTTTAAATGAATTAATGCGCTTACCCAAATAAATAAAAACAATAAAATGTCAACTTAAAGAAATAAATTTCATTGTCGAAAAAAAAAAAAAAAAGTCGTTTGCGCATATCTTTATGTAGAATCATAAATGACTTCGAGTTTATCTGCCGAAAACTGAATACCTAAATTAAAATTTTAGAGTGAAAATAAAAACAAGTCATATATTAACAATAATTATTTCGCAGTTAAAGCCATGGCTGCGGAGTCGGAGTTGGAGTCAATCTCATTTTGGGATAAAGTAGTTGGAGTCGGAGTCGAATATCCAAGAATCGGAGTCAGTCATGTTTCCTCCGTGTATAAATTTTTGCCAAAGCGACGAAGTCAGAGTCGAAGTCTGGGAGTCGGAGCCCGACTAATTGTCGGGCATAGGAGTCGGAGTCAGGTGCCCCTAAATTCTCGGAGTCGGAGTCTGGAGTTTGTCTTCAAGAGCTATTTCCAACAAAATTTGTTTGAACTAAATCCGCCTTCAAGTACTTAATCTACATTGATTTTCAGTTTCCCCGTAGGCGCTAATGTTAAGGGATTTGAACTGTTCAAAATTAAATGGAAAATTGTTCAAATCAAAAAGATATTTTACACACAAGATTTTCATTTAAAGCTTTTTCCTGCAAAGTTTGCTTGAAGCAAATTCGCCTCACAGTTCGGAATTGCCTTGAATTTCCCCGTAGGCGCTAATCTTAAGTTTTTTTTGAACTGTTCAAAATTGAACAAAAAATAGTTCTAACCAAAAAGTGAAATACGGGAATGAGGTGTCCTCGCCGAGATCTTTCGAACAAAAAACTAGTATGTTGTGGCCATCACGAAACTTTCTTCTATATTTTTCTTTTTTTTTTTTCTGATCCCTCCCCATGATTGACGAGGAAGCAATATTCCCAGCAAAAACAAAATTACACATGCAAAAACTTGACGACCATCCCAATTCGGAACTCCAGCGCTCGAATACGCTACCTTGCGGTGATTTACAAAACTGCCGATGAAACTAAAACATTGCCACGTTGCGTTCCACGTGTGTCTGTTGACGTAAACACAGGCAGTTTGTTCTGAGTATTTATTAACGCAATCGATGAGTCTTAGTTTGCTTTCAGCTACAGAAATTAATTCGTCCCTTAGTAGTATTCTCGAGCTTCTCAAAATAATGTTAGTTTTCCTTATTTCCTTCTAAAATATGAGTTGATTGAAAATGGTGAAATCGAAAACTGGATTAACAAACTTGGATAACGTTATACAAGGTAAAAAAAATTATGGTTTTGTATGAATTTGTAAGAATATGAGTTTTTTTTAATCTTAAATTAATTTAACTAACCATCTTTTACAGCAGCATTTAGTTGGAATGGACGGTATGCAAAATATTTTCTTGAATATATTATCGTAGAACAAAATGAAAAATGTTTCACCGAGAAAGAATTTTCTTTACTCCTTTTATTCTCAGCTGAAAGGTTTCGCCAAATTTGTTTAGGGTTATAGTTTTGGTATTGTGCGAGCAAAGTAGCCTTGGCGAGATTTCGCGTTTTTAGTTACACCATTTTTAATTTTTATCATGAGCGGAATAAAATAGTAGTAAGATTACAGAATTCGATAAGTAAAAAGAAATAATGGTCAATCAACTGAAAAGAAAACTACCACCATATATCCGTAAGAATTCTGTAGATGATTTGCATAACTTGACATAATTAAATCGTAACTCAGAAATTAGAAAAATCGAAACAGAAAAATTTTAAATTAACCGATTCGGGAATTCGAGAGAAATAACTCAGCAACAAATGCAAAACAATAAGCGCTAGCCAAGCAAGGCAAAGAAGTATCATCTTCTTTCGATAATAATTTGTAATGTCATATGGAATTTTCTAGCATTAATTGTTGTTCTTGTCAGGCCACAATTATTATTTAGTTTTATCAAGAATTGATAAATATCGAATTCAACATCGTGGAAATAGCTGCTTAGAACTACGAACTACGTAGTTTGCATTAATCTTTGACGTTTAGTAATGCTTCTTGAATTCTCATTTCTTTCTACGTGGACCAGAATATCCACAAGACTTTGAAAATTAATTTAAAAAGAATAAAGCGAAAAATATCATACATACGAACAAAAATCACAACACTTTTAGCATTTTCTTCGTTACCACATGCGTTTGTTTTAGTTTTTAAGTCGGCCATTAGACAGTGACTGCAGTGCCCCCTATAGTTCGTTGGAGTTGCGAATGTCTGAATTATTACAAAAGCAAAGCAGAGAGCGAAAATTGAAAGTTATTTTAAAAGCCTTGCTTGAATTAATTACAAATATTTTATTTGTTAACAAACATAAGATGGCAACAGTTAAAATTTTTAAATCATTGAGGTAATATTACCGATCATTTCCATACAATTAAATCGCGAGAAATGCGCAGACGACAATCTATTACGATTTATCTTTCTTATTGTTGCATTAATAAAGCTATTTTTATTCGCAAAAAAAATAAATAAAAAAAAAAAAAAACACCTCTTGGAGCGATTTTCGTCAAAATTGAACCAAAGCCTGTTTACATATGGATTCACATATATTCCAAATTTCAACCAGAACGTAGCATTACTTCTTGAGATAGGGCACTCACAATGGAAAAAAAGAACGGGCCGATTGCGCTACCCCCTTTTTAGCTGTTGACACCAAAATAAAATCAGCTCTTATACCCACTAAGGGCTACCGATAATTTTTTCTTTCATTCCGTTCATTATTTCTTGAGATACAGCAGTCACAATTGACGACAAAAAACGTTCTACAGCTCAACCCCCGTTTGAGTTATTGACACCAAAATTGAATCAGCACCTGTTCCTGTTAATGGCAACATATGGACCGAATTTTGTTTGATTCCGCCAGTTACTTCCTGAGGAATAGCAAGCACGCGTAACTCAAAAAACGTCCCATTGCTCCACCCCCCCTTGGAGGAATTCGCGCCAAAAACCAATGGGCACAAGTTCACATAGGGGCACATATGTGTACCAAATTTCGTTCGATTTCATGCGGTAGTTTTTGCTGTAGAGCGGCCACAAAAAACTGGTCACACACAGACGTGACACACACATACACACACACACACACACATACATACACACAGACAGACAGACATTTTCCAAAAATAGTCGAAATGGACTCAGCACACCTCAAAACGTTAGCCATCAAAATTCGAAATTCGAAAATTTGCACGTATCCAATACTTTCTTCTATATATTAGATATAGAGGAAAGTAAAAAGGTTGTTCGAATCGGACTATTCATTCAAAAACTATTAGGGGGGGGGGGGCGGGGAGACAGACAGACCGACAGACATTTCCCCCCATCTCAATATCTTACTTTCCAATTTTTAATTTTTCGATATTTATTTATTTATTTATTTTTTTTTTGACTTATTTTTGTTTTTGTAATATTTTCAAGATGCATTAAGCCTTCTTTCATGCTTTTTACTTTCTTCTATATCTAATATATAGAAGAAAGTATTGGATTCGTGCAAATTTTCGAATTTCGAATTTTGACGGATTCGAACGTTTTTTTCTTTCTCTGACTTTTACTGGGAAAAAAGGCTAAAAAGAAGTGTGCTTTTATTTGCAGTAGTGTTTTTTTTTTTTAATGAGCTTGAATTATTTTGTAAAGCCTGTAAGAGCAGAAAATAAGAGGCAGCATATGTTCTAGAAGCGACCAGTGTGGTTTATTTCCTCGAACCCGACGTCGAACGCAAACCGCCGTTGCCGCCAGCGCACTCGAGCGTAAAAGGAATCCGCCGCACTTTACAAAATGAGAGCTCTCTCGCGGAATTTAGAGGTTGAGCCCTCTAAAGCCGTTCCCGCCGCAGCTCCTTGAACACCACTTTAAATAATGAACCCCTTTGTCAACCCCGATGCGCGGGAAACTGCCCTGAAAGATTTTCTAGTGCTTAATTCTCTCCCTTCTGCGATCATTCATCCCTTTCGTTTTGTTCAGTGGAAATTATTCTAGCATTTAAACAATTCTCTTTGTTGGTTTCAGAGAATGATGGCTTTTTATACAAGAGCTTATGTTAGATAAAAGAAATTTAAAAGCACCGACCCTGAACTCCTATAAAATGAATCTCACGTCAGAGCGAATATCCTTATATATTATTTCTTTAGCCTGTTTTTCGTTCCTACGCGAGATCTTCCTCAATTCTTGACCGATTTCTTTGATTTGCATCTCATTTTTAAGCTTATCGTGCTGGCTAATGACGAAAAATTTTTAGACACACGGTCTAAAAATTGTTTTTACTTCCTTTTACAAAAAAGGAAGTATTGTATTCGCGAAAAAATATTCACTCAAAAATCGGCCTTCATTTCCATTTTGCTCACCCCCGAATGAATGTTGAGTTTTTTTTTTCAACCCGACCACACGTGGATATATGCCTAGAAACGTACAGGCACCCGAAATATCCATTTTGACGATCCCCGAGTTAAATACGACGAGTTTTCTCGTGACGTCTGTATGTACGTATGTATGTGCGTATGTGTGTATGTATGTCTCTACATAACTCACGAACGGAATGTCCCAGAAAGTTGAAATTCGGTACGTAGACACCTAGTGGGGTCTCGTTGTGCACCTCCCTTTTTGGTTGCATTCGGATGCTCCAAAGGGGATCTTTTGCCCCTTTTTGGGGGAAATCATTGTTAATTTCGATGTAAACTCAAGTGATGTTATAATTTGGTGGACACTTGGCGATATATCGCCAGTCATTTGATCACCAAGTTTTGTTACGACGACAAATTTGGCGATTTGTTTTAATTATTATTTTTTTTTTAAATCTGGTTTCAATTTGGTCACTGTTGGTGATATTTAGAGAGTAAACAATTGAATCACATTAAAACTGCCAATAATGAGAAAATGACATTAAATCGGAGTAAAAGGAAGTCATGTGATGCACACATCAGCTCGTTTTCTGTCAAAAAAAAAAAAAAAAAAAAAAAAACCTGTTTTAAATCCCCGGATTGAGGTTTACGGTTAAATTCATAAGTTTAACTTGCGCTGCATGACCGACAGAGCTGAATAGCTCGATCGGCAGAGCGTTCGAATGGCAACCAGAAGAACGAGTGTTCGGGCCCGGCCCGGACGATCTGCATCAAAATATTAGACAAATATCACGCATTACATCTTTACTAATAATAAAGCTGAAAGTCTCTCTGTCCGGAGGATTTCTGGATGTCTGTAGGATGTCTGTAGGATGTCTGTGACGCGCATAGCGCCTAGACCGTTCGGCCGATTTTCATGAAATTTGGCACAAAGTTAGTACGTAGCATGGGGGGAGGGGTGCACCTTGAAGCGATTTTTCGAAAATTCGATGTGGTTCTTCTTCTATTCCAATTTTAAGAAAAAAAATATCATAAGATGGACGAGTAAATTACGAAATGATCATAACGTGGAACCGTAACATGGGCACAAGCCAATTGGCGAGATACGAAATGATCATAACGTGGAACCGTAAGATGGGTACAAGCCAACTGGCGAGAAAATTCCCCATACATTATTTGTAAATATACAGGCGAACCAAAAGACCTTTTGCTTTTTCTATTACGGGCAAAGCCGTGAGGGTATCACTAGTGAATACATAAAAACAATAAATAAAGTAAGTGAGGTAAAAATTATTTTCAAATAAAAAAAGAACCGACTTCAAAAAAACAAAGAAGAACTAAAAAGTAAAAAAATAATTGGTCATACTTACATACATACGATTTCCTACCCAAACGTATAAATCAAATTTATTTTACAAATCCAGTACAAAAATCAACTAAACTAAACACCCAATTATAAAATAAACAATGATTTTAATTACTATACGATGAATTTTTTGAATGCCTAACTAATTACATACGATCTTTTTATTTTTAATAACCATTTAAAGTCGGAGCCTCCTATTAACTATAACCCAACGTAACTGACAACCCACCAAATCCTGAGTTAAGCACTAATTTAACAAAACGCGAAAGTCTTTAGAATTAAACCTACTCTGATACGTTCAGTAGTAGTTTATAGGAGGCCCCAACTTCAAATGGTTATTAAAAATTATTCTTTTTCTATTCCAATTTTAAGAACATTTTCCCGAGCAATATTATCGTAAAATGGACGAGTAAATGACCAAGTTATCATAACGTGGAACCGGAACACGGGGCGGAACACCCAATTGGCGAGAAATTCACCATACATTATTTGTTAATGTACAGGCGAACCAAAGGACCTTTTAATTTTTCTACTACGGGCAAAGCCGTGCGGGTACCATTAGTATAAAAAAAAAATATTTTAATAAAAGGAGCATCATTTTGAGAAGGAGAAATGACAGCGTTTCCGTAGTCCACATAGGTCGTTAATACAGTCGAATTCGCTTATATCGAGGTCAAAGGGACCGCGATATTTGCTCGTTACAGCGGAGTGCTCTTAAAAAACGGGTCGAAGAAAAAATCATACAAATTCAAACACTTGCTTTGCGTGATTTTTTGTTTCTGTTCAGTACCAAAAAGGTGAGTTAGTACAGTGGAAGACCATTATAACGCCGACCTATATAACGCAATTCTCTATAAACCGCACAACTTTTCAGAAGTAAACAATAGGTTTCGGAAGCTTAAAAAAATCCCTCTGTTTTGCTTTGCAAACATAAAAATTGTTAGGCAAATTAAATTTTGAAAGTTTTTCATGTTTCCATCTTGATTCAAAGCTTTTAAATTTAAAATGAGTAATCATAGTAAACAGAAAATACCAGATGGCTCTTGAAAATGCAGCTGTTATGCGGACCATGAAGCTAGCAGAAGTGCAGGATAATGCACTTTCTTTTACAAATACAAATACAAATGTGACGACCAGCAACAGGCTCTGGGCCCAGCTAGACTGGTCCTGGTCAATTTACAATCCCCAGTGAAGATCAATGGCCCTCTTAAAAATGTCTACTCCCTTGCTCATGACCACCTCTTCCGGTAAACTGTTCCGAGGTTCCACTACCCTGCTAAAATAATAATTTTTCCTAACATCCACATTAGCCTGAGATTTAAATAGCTTAAAACAATGACCCCTTGTCCTGTTTTCAGTGCTAAACTTCAGCCCCGTAACATCTTTCATTTTAATAAATTTAAACAACTGAATCATGGATTTCATGGATCTTTTGATTGTGAAACGTATTTATTTGTGAACAACTCATTGTAATATTGGTGCTTTAATACTCATTGCAGATAAAACACATTCTGAAGTGCTAATATATAGATATATTCTGAATGTTAGTTTCAAAATTTGTGAAATGATCTATATAACGCAAAAACCTGTATAACGCAAAAGCTCTGGTCCCAAGGTGTGCATTATAACGGTCTTCTACTGTATACAGTACAGCTCTGGTTAGTTGAGCTGTGACCTTGACTATGTTTACCTGTTTTTTTATTTTTATTTTTTATTTTAAACCAATGACACCTTCGTACCTGCCATTTCTAGCTTAACCGGTGAAGGGTACCATGGTGGTTGAGGGGGAGGGAGAGAAACTGAAGGGAAAACTCTTGAAATACATATACATATCGTACATACGCACATACCTATACACACATACATACACATACAATTATACATAGAAAAAAAAAACATATATATATATATATATATATATATATATAAGGGGGAAAAGGCTTGAAAAAGTTAGTAGGCTCAAGTTTACCTGTTTTAGAGGAGCTTAGTCTTTATTATTATTACTAATAATAAAGCTGAAAGTCTCTCTGGATGTCCGGAGGATGTCTGGATCTCTGTGACGCGCATAGCGCCTAGACCGTTCGCCGATTTTCATGAAATTTGGCACAAAGTTAGTTTGTAGCATGGGGGCGCGCACCTCAAAGCGATGTTTCGAAAATTCGACGTGGTTTTTTTGTTATTCCAATTTTAAGAACAAAACTATAATAAGATGGACGAGTAAATTACGAAATTATCATAACGTGGAACCGTAACATGGGCACAAGCCAATTGGAGAGATACGAAATTATCATAACGTGGAACCGTAACATGGGCACAAGCCAATTGGTGAGATACGAAATTATCATAACGTGGAACCGTGACATGGGTACATGGGTACAAGCCAATTGGCGGGAAAATTCACCATACATTATTTGTAAATATACAGGCTAATCAAAAGACCTTTTAATTTTTTCTATTACGGGCAAAGCCGCGCGGGAACCACTAGTGAAAAATAAACGCGTTATTGGCTCGGATTTTGGTTGGAATATTTTTGAGAAACTACTAAGAAAGTTTCTCAACTCAACTCAGCGCCAATGACCCCTCCCTATTTTCCGAAACAGAGGTAAACAGTGTCAGAGAGTCCGAGCTCAACTTCTCAGAGCCGCACAATACTTTGAACTCTGTCTCATTGTTTCTTTCTTGCTTAGCTTTTTCTAGAAATGCTCATGGCTGGAAAAATATCGTCATTTTTACCCCAGAGTTCCAAAATAGTTTGAAGCTTTTCTGCATATCAAAGGTAATTTCACATTTGTCGTTATTGTTGTCGCTTTCATGATTTTTACTTCCTTTTACAAAAAAGGAAGTATTGTATTCGCAAAAAAAAATTTTCACTCAAAAATCGGCCTTCATTTCCATTTTTCTCACCCCCGAATGAATGTTGAGTTTTTTTTCGACCCGATCACACGTGGATATATGCCTAGGAACGTACAGACACCCGAAATATCCATATTGACGACCCCCGAGTTATTTGCAACGAATATTCTCGTGACGTCCGTGTGTACGTATGTATGTGCGTATGTGCATATGTGTGTATGTATCTCGCATAACTCAAAAACGGTATGTCCTAGAAACTTGAAATTTGGTACGTAGACTCCTAGTAGGGACTAGTTGTGCACCTTCTTCTTTGGTTACATTCAGATGTTTCTTTGGGGGTCGTTTGCCCCTTCTTGGGGGGAAATCATTGTTCATTTCGATGTAAACGCAAGTCGTGTTATAATTTGTCGGACACTTGGCGATGTATGGCCAGTCTTTTGGTCGTCAAGTTTTGTCGCCAACTTGGCGACAAATTTCAGTGATTTTTTCTTTCTTTTTTTAAAAATTGTTTTTGAATGTGGCCAATGTTGGTGATATTTAGAGAATAAACAATTGAATCACAGCTCGTTTTCATCTGCCTTAAATTGAATTAGAGCTACAATACAATCGGAAGTATTTTGGAAATGATATCGTTAGCATCAACTAATTCAAGAAATGTTTCACATGCTCTTCTATTCCGCAAATTAAGCAAAAGTGTGGTCATCACTTGTTCTCAGGTTTTCTCACTCAACACTAACTTTCGGTTAACTTCGGAAAGTTAAAGGAATTTTTTTCTAAAACGAGCTGATGTGTGCATCACATGACTTCCTTTTACTCCAATTTAATGTCATTTCCCTATTATTGGCAGTTTTAATATGATTCAATAGTTTACTCTCTAAATATCACCAACAGTGGCCAAATTGAAACCAGATTAAAAAAAAAAAAAAAATCGCCAAATTTGTCGCCAAGTTGGCGACAGAACTTGGCGACTAAAAGACTGGCGATATATCGCCAAGTGTCCGCCAAATTATAACACCACGTGAGTTCACATCGAAATGAACAATGATATCCCCCCAAAAAGGGGCAAAAGACCCCCTTTGAAGCATACGGATGCAACCAAAAAGGAAGGTGCATAACTAGACCCCATTAGGAGTCTATGTACCAAATTTCAACTTTCTAGGACACTCCGTTCTTGAGTTATGCGACATACATACACTCATACGCACATACATCCGTATATGCAGACGTCACGAGAAAACTCGTTGCAATTAACTCGGGGATCGTCAAAATGGATATTTCGGTTGTCTGTACGTTCCTAGGCATCTATCCACGTGTGGTCGAGTCGAAAAATATACTCAACATTGATTCGGGAGTGAGCAAAATGGAAGTTTAGGCCGGTTTTTGAGTGAAATTTTTTTCGCGAATACAATACTTCCTTTTTTGTAAAAGGAAGTAAAAGGGAAAAACTAAGATGGAAATCTATAGAAATTTTATAAATCCAAAAATATTGCTCGCTTTAAGCGGGGTTTACTCGTTAAAAGCGAGTTATGCCCCCTTAGACTTAACATTGTACCAACCAAATATTTCTGATTTCTTCGTTAAATCCGGGTTCTCGTTAAATCGGGGTTCGTTATGAGCGAGCTCGACTGCACGTCTATTTTGATTTTTTTAAAAACTGCGGGTGGTAATTGTGCTACGGAGAGATGGTGGATGAAATGGAAGTACAGATAGACCATTTCATTTAGGAATAGGTGGGATCAGCGAGAACGCGCGAGCAGCAGTAAAAATTCGACTGCTTGCGTGTTCTCGCTCATCCTACCTATTACGAAGCGAAGTGGTCTGTTTCCGCGTCTAGTTCATCTGCTGCAATCTCTCTCTGTTTCACAACTATAGCCGAATGGATAGGGCACCCGAGTCGGAATCGGAGGATCTCGGGTTCGGAGCTCAACTCCAGTAATGTATAGTCGAGCGTGTACATGACTGTACGTCAATATTTCCATCCGTTTAATTGTTTTAGTGTTTAAAAAATGAAGAGTCTATCTTATTTTTTCGTCGTCTTATTCTTAACATTCCGTCCCGTAGAGTTAAGGAACACGAAGAAATCGAATTAATCTCGATCTGGCGCTTCGAGGTGCGCTCATGTACTTCGACGACTTCCAAAAAACACTCTAAATAATGGATTTCATTGTTCCAGGCCTTAACAAAGAAATGGATTTTCTAAAAACGCCCCCCCCCCCCCTCCCTCCCTCCCTCCCGATCGAATAAAAGTAACGAGTTTTCCACGCGTGACTTTCGTTAAAAGAGAATAAATCCCCGTAAGGTGGTCGAAAAGAATGGATTCTAAGTGAGGGCCTATGACGGGGTATTATGCAAATGGAAGAGAAGATTTTTTTCAGTCGGTGATGTTTTTCACCCACGTTTCGGTTTAGAGCTTTATAAATATGTATTTTTGCTTCTATTCGGTTAAGGCCGTACTAAGAAATGGCACCTGGAGCAAATATTTTCTAGCGCTCCCCCCCCCCCTGCCCCCAACGCAGAATGGCGGGCGTATAATGGAAGACTACCGAGCATTTTTATATTAATTAAGGCGTAATTCAACATGTAATCTGAAATCTGTGGGTAACATCGAAAACAGGAATTAAATCTAATGTATATTAGCACTTTAAAACTTTTTTTATAGAATAAATAATATTGAAAACGAGCTATGTCCTTTCCCCATTACTGGCAATTTTAATGTGATTCAATAGTTTAATCTCTAAATATCACCAACAGTGGCCAAATTGAAATCAAATTAAAAAAAAAACAAAAACAAAATCGCCAAATTTGTCGACAAGTTGGCGACCAAAAGAGTGGCCATCTATCGCCAAGTGTTCGCCAAATTATAACGCAACTTGAGTTTACATCGAAATTAACAATGATTTCCCCCCAAAAAGGGGCAAAAGAACCCTTTAGAAACACCCGAATGCAACCAAAAGGAAAGGGGAAACAACTAGACCCCACAAGGAGTCTACGTACTAAATTTCAACTTTCCAGGACATACCGTTCTTGAGTTATGCGACATACACACGCATATTCGCACATACATACACACGTACATACAGACGTCACTAGAAAACTCGTTGTAATTAACTCGGGAATCGTCAAAATGGATATTTCGGGTGTCTGTATACGTTCCTAGGCACATATCCAAGTGTGGCCGGGTTGAAAAAAAAAAAAAAAAAAACTCAAAATTCATTCGGGGGTGAGTAAAATGGAAATTAAGGTCGATTTTTGAGTGAAATTTTTTTCGCAAATACAATACTTCCTTTTTTGTAAAAGGAAGTAAAAATAAATTAAGAATTGTAATGTAGCAAAAGCTTCGTTTATGGCGCCTTCCCCTCTTCGGACGGCCTTGTATTCGGGCAAGCAACTGTCTAAAGCCGTACACTGTCAAAGTTCAAGAAACTTTTACTTGAAGTATTACAGTATAAAAAAATTTTGGAAAAAAAAATAGAACCGACTTCAAAATTGCTCTAAAAAGTGAAAAATAATTTTATTCTTTAAACACCATCGATAATACTTTTAAACATAATTTTTGAAGTTGGCGCAAAAACGATCGATAAAATCATTCACAGCCATAACTCAACTACAAGTATAAATTTAACCAGGTCCAGTTCCTTCACTACCACATACATTATGCATTGATGACAGCATATTTGAGTTTGATATAAATGTTTCGTTCCTAACTTTGGATGATTTTTTGATAAAAATATGAACGAAGCATGGTTACAATGGATTTTACTTTTTGTTTTTGCGCCAACTTCAAAAATTATGTTTAAAAGTATTATCGATGGTGTTTAAAGAATAAAATCATTTTTCACTTTTTAGAGCAATTTTGAAGTCGGTTCTATTTTTTTTTCCAAATTTTTTTTATTTCATTCTTTTTAGTGTAAATGTAGATATTTCAGTAAAAGTAAGAAGTTATCTAGTAAGAAGTGCGGCTCTATATCACTGTATTGCTTTAGAAAAGCCTTTATTCAAAATTATCATTACAATTACTATTAATGTTACAGTTATATGACACCAAACTTTTATAACAATGAGTTTCATATTGTCGCGTAGATGAAGATAGCGAAGACAATGTGAAAGCTAAATGAAGCGAATACTCGTTAGTCTCAACTCGAGATCTTTATTCAGAACCACGAATGAACGTTACATCTCCTTATATACAACTTGAAAAAGTGCTGGAACTTTCCAGACTTGAAAAGATACAGAAATTAATAGAACATTCGAGAAAATACGGGAAACAGTAGAAACGAAATTTCAGTAAAATTCACTTTGTCCTAGTCGGGATTTGAACCCGGGTCGCTCGTGTGGGAGACGAGAATTCTACCACCGAGACACCGTTATCCACGAATGAAAAGTGCGAACTTCGCTACAATATCATTTTAATCATTTAATAGGGAAATTTACTGTTTTTTGCCCATAACTTTTTTTTCTAAAGAACAAATATGGTCAAACAAAGTAATGGGACCTAAGTTGAGCCATCCCCTATCCATTAAAAAAAGAATCATCAAAATCGGTTCACTAGGTGAGACGCTATGAGTGGACAAACAAAAAAAAAAAAAAAAACATACATACGGTACGAACTGATAACCGCCTCCTTTTTGAAGTCGGTTAAAAATTGAGTGTTAACAGTACCATATGGCCCCAATAAAAACGTACGGGTAACATCGGCAATATCTGCATCATTAATATCTATTCCTTATTGTCTGTGTCTTTGTCTGTAACCTTATCTCCGTAAATTTAACATCACAACAAAGGAAGATAAAAATGCTGCTAATATTTTCCCTTATGTAATAGTTTAAAAGCTGTTTAATGTTGTGCATTTTTAAAGTAGGAGCTATAACGCGACTCCATAAGAAATGCTCTCAATTAAAAAATGTCCCCCCCCCTAAGGGGATTCCAACCGGTGGGTCACAACCCCATTTGGGATCGTTTCCCACAAGTTGGGAAATCCTGTATTAGCGTATAAAAAATGGGGGGGGGGAGGTGGGGTGAGGAAGCAAACGAAAATAGAATTTTATTTAATCATTTTTACTAATAATAAAGCTGAAAGTCTCTCTGTCCGGATCTCTGTCTGGTCAGGATTTCTGTGACGCGCATAGCGCCTAGACTGTTCGGCCGATTTTCATGAAGTTTGGCACAGAATTAGTTTGTAGCATCGGGGTGTGCACCTCGAAGCGAGTTTTCAAATACTCGATGTGGTTCTTTTTCTATCCCAATTTTAAGAGCAAAATTATCATAAGACGGACGAGTAAATGACGAAATGATCATAACGTGGAACCGTAACATGGGCACAAGCCAATTGGCGAGATACGAAATCATCATAACGGGGAACCGTAACATGGGTATAAGCCAATTGGCGAGAAAATTCACCGCACATTATTTGTAAATATACAGGCGAACCAAAAGACCTTTTAATTTTTTTATTACGGGTAAAGCCGTGCGGGTACCACTAGTATTTTAATAAATTCTTTTTGTTATTGTTGTTTCTGATACCACTTGGCAATATCTGAGCCCAAGTAGCAATTGTTCGAGTAAAGGCAGCGAGAGGCGGCTTCCGTTTTATCTAGCATCATTTAGGCGGAAGTCCGAATTGGTTCAGACAACATGCGATAGATGGAAGCACCATCTATCAACATTTCTACCATTTAGAACCAAACCAAAAGCCGAATATCTCCTGGTTCAGCCCCCAGAGGCATTGATTCTGGTGGAGCACTTTATGACCACGACGTATTTAATGTGCCCCAGTCATCATCAATGGATACGGAGGATCTTCGACCGGCTCGCATCGAACCCGGAATTCTCCAGCTACGAGCTCAACACCTTATCGATCAGGCCTCAACGGCCTCGAATAAACTTATCTTTATATATATAAAAATGAATGTTTGTCTGTATGTTATCCATGAACTCAAAAACTACCCGGCAGATTTGGCCGAAACTTTCACCGTTTGTTATTTTTGGTACTGGGAATGTTTATAGACCTGTTCGAAAAAAATCCGATCGATCGTTCCTTTTTTATTCCAATTTAAGTCACAATCCATTGGATAAATACGAATAAAATGATCGGCTGCAGAAATTAATCCGCGTGAAAGATCTCATTGATAAGAAGTTGCCATTTTTCTCGAGTTTGAACAAATAAATTCTTTCTTTATTGTTTTCATGCAACGGGGGGATTTAAAACTTTTTCTATTTGATATTTTTAGCGATGGATTGATCTTGCAAACTGCGTGAGTACAAAATTTGAGTATAGTGACGGATTCACTGGATACCTGGACCGATCATTATGAAAATTGCTATATATATGTATTTTTCCACGGAGAAGGTGCATAATAGGCTCATTGAAGCCACTCGCCACCAGGTGGCACTGCAGAGTAGCAACTTCTGCCCCGTTCAACCGATCGTCATGAAAATCAGTATAATGATGTATTTTTTTGTTCGCGTAGCAACGCGCGTCGGGTACAGCTTGTTTCTTAATATTTTAGGGGATCACGTGATTGTGTGAGGAGAAGCCACCACTGGTGCGTATGTGCACGCGTAGAGTAGAGTGCTCCGGGGGGTAGGGGGTGGGGGAGAGGAAAGAAAAGAATGGCACACACCCGCTCAGTCTAGCAAAAAAACTTTTTTTCGGGAGCTCCTTAAGGATATGGATGCAAAAATGTCCACCCTATCTTATGGGATAAAAAATATTTGTCAGAATAAAAGAAGAAAAATAAATCGTCTGGAGAGAAACGCGTTTTAAGTTTTTCGCTTTTTTCCTCAAGATAAAGAGCGTCGCTTCAATCGAATTTTTTTTAAGTATTTCTTCTTTGAGTATTAAGGTGGTACTTTTTTGTGGTGGAATCATGGCGGATAAAATGTTTTCTTCTGAAGTTTTTTTTTTTTCAAAATAGTCGGCTTTTTTGTTCCGAATGATGTGTGTACATTTTCTTCGATTTTGGGCGGAAATTCTTTTTCCTTCCCAGGGATTCAGCAATAGAAAAAGTTTAATATTACTTTTGGAGGAGCTTAAGAGCCGCAAATGAGTTTGCGCAACTTCTATTCCACGTTCGAAATCGAGTTATTTGTTTTTCTCAAAGTGGCTAGAGTATTTTAAAAATGAACCTTCCTTTTTTTTTCTTTTCTTTAAGGAAAATGAAAACAAAGAGCAAGCAGTTCACGAGAGCGAATGCCTTCATTTTGTGATGCATATACAGCGTCTCCACGTTTTGCCTATGTACCTATATTTTGAGATCCAATATTAAAACTTCCAGTTGCAAAAATGATTAAAATGAGATACAGAATACAGATAATAAAAGATTGAAAAAAAAAATGAAAAAACAGTGAAAAAATACAAAATCTAGCATTGTCTATGGTCCCTAGGTCCTTACTCTCATACGTACGGAAATCATCTCCATAATAAAAAAAGAACCTTACTCATAAGCTACGATCCCACTGCAAATTTCTATTCCCATCTGTTGAAAAAAAAAAAAAAATAAAAATAAAAATTAAAAATTAATTTGAATTTTGACATCTGGAATTCAAATTATGTTGTTCTCAATCACGTGTGTGTGTGTATGTAGGCGTGTGTGTTTATGTGTGTGTGGGGGGGGTGTTTGTGTGTAGGGAGTCATGTGCATATGTGTGTAGGCTTGTGTGTTTGTGCCTGTGTGCAGGTATGAGTGTGTGCGTAGTTGTGTGTATGAGTGTTTGTGTGTGTGGGGGGGGGGAGTGTATGTGTGTGTAGGCATATGTGTTTTTGTCTGTGTGCAGGCATGAGTGTGTGGGTAGTTGTGTGAAGGTGTGTGTGTGTATGTAGGTGTCTGTATGTATGCGTATGTATGTGTTTGAGTGTGTGTATGTGTTTGTGTGTGTGTATGTGTTTATGTATGTGTGTGTAGGTGTATGCATGTGTGTGTATGCATGTGTGTGTTTGTTTGTACGTGCGTGTATGTATGCGTGTAAGTGTAGGATATTGACGCAACCTGGAGACGGCTTTCGCTATAGGAGCAGCATCGTGAGGGGCCGGTCGACGATGATGCTGCAGAGGGTGCTGGCGGGAAAATAAAATGATAGGACGCCAAAAACAGTCAAATGAAAGCAATAAGCAATCGTGATTGCTCAAAAAAAAAAACAAAAAAAACATAAGTTTTCAGTATAACCCCGACTTAACGATTGCCAAAAGTCTGGAAAAAGTTATCGTTAAATCTTAAATCGAAGATATAGTTAAACCGAGGAGCATGGACATTAGGGTGGAGTGAAAAAAACGAAATTAAGAAATATGCAAAGCCTATATGCCTATATTGCCTCTTACCAAGCCTATTTATCATTAAAAATTTCAGCTAAATCAAATAATATCTGTAGCTGCCCATTTGGCTTTGAATTTTAAGTAACTGGCCAGATTTTTCACCAAACTGGCAAAAATGGAATGATGAAATATAATTACCTCTCTTTTGAAACTTTGAGTGTTTAGTTTGAATTATTTCAAAACATTATTACTTGAAATATAAATGAAGACGCTGTTTTTTAAATATTAACAACTTAAAAGTATAAAAACGCAACTACAAGTCAAAGTTTTTCTTCAGCATCTTAAATGATAAACTTCCAAATGTAGCATAGGATGACGACTCCGATAGATCAGCGTCAATTCTTCTCAACGCTGCTTTAAAAGATATATGATTGGTAAGATCTCATCTTTTGTAATTAGTATGCTGTTCAGTTTCAGTCTACTTATCCGAAGAAAGGTATTTTTTCATTGTAAAGGGTTCAAAGAAGGGTTTCTAGGCTAGTAAGAGAACTTTTATATTTCGATAATGGTCCCAGACTTCAAAACCTTAATATGTATAGCCAGGAGCAAGGGAGTGTCAGATGGAACTTGATTCAGTTGCTTAAATTTAACAATATGAAATATGTTGCTGGGTTTTAAATTTTTGAGTCATGGAAAGCAGGACAAGGGGCCATTGCTTTAAGCTATTCAAATCTCAGGCTAATCTAGGAATTAGGAAAAATTATTACTTTAGTAAGGTTTTGGGCACTTGGAACAGTTTACCGGAAGCGGCTGTGGTGAGTAGGGGAGTAGATAGCTTTAAGAGAGTCATTGATCTTCATTAGGGACTAACTGACCTAGGACCAGCCAAGCTGGGCCCTGTTGATGGTCTCGTCTTCTGATTGTATGTTGCTGGTCGTCACATTGGTATTTGAATAATTGCCAAAGAAGATTCCTCCAAAGAAGTCGGTCGTCGCAAAATCAGAAGGAAAAGAAGAAAAATATCCATCGACTTGAAAAGAAAATAAGTAATAACACTTTTCATGCTGTACTTTGACGGTCGAACGAGCAATATTTTGATTCAAATTAAGGAATGAAAAAAATAACGCTAGAAACGCAACTGAAGACCAATTTGTTTTTGAGCAATCACATTGCTTATTGTTCTCACTTGACTGTCCT
>NC_072737.1:3514979-3527479 GCF_026930045.1 Uloborus diversus | reverse complement strand
GAAAATTTCCTATTCAAAAAAGAAAAAAATCATGATATTTTTTTGTTATAAGATTTTGGAAGATAAGTTGTTATTATATAAACTCCTCGCAAAATTGGGGGACATTGTCCCCTTTGTCCCTCCCCCCCTATAAATCCACCCATGCTCTTCTGAACTATTCAAAAACAAAAAAATAATGATTTTTTTTAAAAAATTTTGGAAGATGTGTTGTTGCTACATAAAGTCCACCCAAAACTGGGGGGGGGGGCATTGCCCCCTCTGACCCCCCCATAAATCCGCCCATGTCTCAGCCGCATTTTGCTGAAAGGTAATCATACTTTAAAGGTCTTGAATACACCTTGACACAATGGTTGGATTCTTGAATTTTGTTCGGTGGCAGAAACTTCAGGCTCATATTGCTCAGCTGAATGATTTCATATGATGTAGTAATATCCAGGAAAATAATTTTTCCGCTTCCTCTCTCAATTTTCTCTTTAATGCCATCCAATCATTGTGATAAAATCGTGAATTTATTTCTGACTTTCCAATTTGATTCATAGGAGTTCCCGAGTACAGGTGGTGAACATGTTCAGTATACAGGGTATTTCGTTTAAACCATAGACTAATAATAAGAGTAGACCGAGCTTTCCCAGACTTGCTGATGAAAAAATTGGTTCATGGATACATCATGTGACTGGTGGAAGGCTTGGCGAACACTTTGGCGGCATGGTTGCTAGATGGCAACATTACCTATAGTTTGGCACTCGACATGTATTTAAGACGTAATGTGTTTTCATTATAATTTTTTTCCAGGTGCAGAGATTGAACTGTTTTTCTTTTAGTTATGCATTATTTTGACATAGTAATTAGTTTTTGATCACAGTTTTCAGTAATTTTTATTTCATTTGGAACTGCTAGGTCAGTATTGGCGTGAACATAATGGCGTAAACGTTTTGCGTAACGCAAAAATGTACTAATCGGTATCTTAAATTGAAATGGTAGGTAAAAATCTTACCGTTTGCCGATTCTTTTTGGGCGCTTGCATCTTTAATTGCTTAGAGAGTTTTTGAAATTGAATAAAGAAAATGCACAATACTATCTAAACGAAAAACTCACTATATTTCCAAAATATTTACAACTTAGAATAACAAATTTACAAATCTGACTCCATAAAAGATCATTCTTCCGTGTTCCATCAATTCTATTTATTTTATTAGCCCGCTGTTGCTAGGATATCCACCAGTCACATGGTTTGGTTTATGAGCAGCAAAAGGGTTGCCATAGCTCGGTCTACTCTTATTATTAGTCTATGGTTTAAACCTGCAAAGACCTTTATTTTCGCAACCGTTAATCCTAGATGCATACTTTCAATTGTAAAAATGTTCAACATCAGATGCAGTTTTAAGATATTGAAAGTTTGAAGCAAAAATTAAAATGAGTCAAAAAATACAAAATTTTTCTTTTGATGTTGACCTTAGCTCCCCTAACTGTTATTTAGGAAAATAATCTCCTTTTAAAAATAATTCAAACACAAAAAGTTTGAAATTAGTACGATCAATATTCACCGAGATATGAAACGCAACGTTTTGTGACTTACACCACTTTTCACTCGCCGTCAATAACAACTTTTGGGGGGAAATATAGCGGTTAACAAGTGTTTAAAATTGTGTGCATAGAGTGTGGTTTTTCAAATCGTTTCAGGTTTTGTGGTGTGCTTTTGCGTGACACGGTATAACATTTGCATTCATTTTTGAATAGCAATGAAAAATTCAAATACCTTGTTTTTCTTACTTTGACGACCTGTCATTCTTCTGAAAGGGCGGTAAGTTAAAACTCCTCTTCTGTATGGTCCCTTAAAACTTTGAACTGGAATATCTCCTTGAGTTTTGGTCGCACAAATGTCAAGTTTTTTGTGTCACTAATAGCTTTCAATGGAGATTACTTCTCTAAATATAAGGTAGGGGACTTAGGGCCTGCATAAAAATTTAAATTTTGTATTTTTTGGCTCATTTTTATTTGTGCTTCAAACTTTCAACACCTAAACTCTGCATCTGAATTTGAACGTTTTTGCAATTGGAAGTATATATCTAGGTCAAACGGTTGCGAAAATAAAGGTCTTGCAGCTTAAAACGGAACACCTTGTATAAAGAGGTAATAACTGAAGGGAATTGAAAATAGCGTTCATAATACTGGGGTATTCATATTACAGGGTGTTCATAGGACAGAGAGGTCAGCCTATGCTTAGTCTACGGAGTTTCGCCAGGATCATTAAAATGTGTTCAGAACACTAGGGAGTGTTCAGCTAGAAAGAATGCAATGTATCATTAAATTGAAGAAATTGCTAAATCAGGAATCGTTAAATCGAAGTTATACTGTGATTATGATCAGAGGAATCTGTGTCTGCCGTGGCCATGCAAATAGGGCGCGGAAGTGTGTTGGATTTTAACTTCATTTATCGTTCCATTGCTCAAAAACTATTTACTTGCAAGCAAAATCATTCATTCCTGCACTAGAGTGACCTTTAAAGTAGTGTTTTTACTTCCTTTTACAAAAAAGGAAGTATTGTATTCGCGAAAAAAATTTCATTCAAAATTCGGCCTTCATTACCATTTTGCTCACTCCCAAATGAATGTTGAGTTTTTTTTTCAACCCGACCACACGCGGATAAGTGCCTAAGAACGTATAAACATTCGAATTATCCATTTTGACATTCCCCGAGTTAATTACAACGACTTTTTTCGTGACGTCCGTATGTACGTTTGTATGTGCGTATGTGCGTATATATGTCGCATAACTCAAGAACGGTATGTCCTAGAAAGTTGAAATTTGGTACGTAGACTCCTAGTGGGGTCTAGTTGTGCACCTCCCCTTTTGATTGCTTTCGGGTGTTTTTAAGGGGGTCTTGTGCCCCTTTTTCGGGGGAAATCATTGTTAATTTCGATGTATACTCAAGTGGTGTTATAATTTGGCGGACACTTGGCGATATATCGCCAGTCTTTTGGTCGCCAAGTTTGTCGCCAACTTGGCGACAAATTTGGCGATATTTTTTTTAAAATCTGTTTTCAATTTGGCCGCTGGTGGTGATATTTAGAGACTAAACTATTGAATCACATTAAAATTGCCAATAATGGGAAACTGACATTAAAATTGGAGCAAAAGGAAGTAATGTGATACACACATCAGCTCGTTATTTTTATTCTTCTGGGGGAAGTGCGAAAATATTTAACTTTAAAAGTTCGTGACTTTGTGAAAGACTGACTGTTTTTTTCCCTCGTTTTATTTTTGCGAATTGCAGTCAGTTTTCCTCTTAGCTGGGACTGTGGTTCAAAATTCAAAATTTAAAATCAAGTATGTCTGCACCTCTTACAGCTACAGTAAAAATAAAGGCACATTTTAAAACATAATCTTAAGCTCTTTCATTTATCAAACAAATGGTTTCGCTCGCAAGTAAGTAGTATTTGAGACGTGGAATGAGAACTGAAAAAGAGCACCTATAATTCAAGATGCACCTGAATATATGTAAACGTCTACGAGTGTAAAGTGGTACAAGTCACTAAACGGCATGTTTCATATCTTAGCGAACACTGGTCGTAGTTGAAGTTTTTTTGTGTAAGAATTGTTTTTTATGGTACGGATTTCCCCAAATATGACAGTATGGGGCCTGGGAGTGATACAAAATGTTAGATTTTGTTTTATTTTGTATAACAATTTTCTTTTCGCGTTCTGTCACATGCATTGATAGGCAAATTGGTAGAAAAATATTTCTCTCATTTTAAATCTGTCCGACCATCGATTACACGGAAAGGCTAATATCCGGTTTATAGGCGGAAATGGACGCATCTTTTAGTTTATAGGGGTGTTAGTTGGTTTGTTACAAATGTGCACTTTTGCCTCTCTATTATTTAGCCTTAGTTTTGTAAAAATGAAAATTTGCTCTCAGCAACATTTTTTTAATCTGAAGTCTATTCTATGATATTCTCACGGCAAAAATTAATTGATTTATTTATTCACAACGAAGTTTTGAGCTTACCATTTTGCTTTTACGTTCCTGAACGAAATGAAAATATTTCATTTTATTTTTGTTGTTTCCATGGTAACTATTTTTGTCTTCCATTATTTTATTTTAGAGAATGCAATAAATGAGTAAGGCGCTAGTGACATTATAAAACGCGTGCATCAAATGCCCATCGTTATTTTCCCATCTCACCTGCTAGATTCATTCAGATGGAATCGTCTTTACTTGGCAGATTGCCAAATTACATACAATCCGCGGTCAAACAGTATGTACCAAAATTGTGCTTGTTTAAAAAACAGATCTGACTAGAAACTTGCTGTAGAATCGTAGACTAAGACGTAAAAACTTCGAAACATTAACGACCAAAATTAAATTGCCGGAAGCAATATCACTGAAATCTAAAACTTTTCGTTTAGTTTTTAAATAAAGCAATCAAATAATTAAGACTAATAACAATTACACTAAAAATGAAAAAAAAAAAAATCCACCAAACAGATAAACTAAGCCATTTGAATATAAACTTTGAGTGGGTGAGACAGTAATGGGGCAAACCTAACCTGGCAGCGTTGCATTGCAGTTTTTAGGACTTGCGTAGCCTTAAGAATCTTCCAGATTAGGTTTGTCCCAACTACAGTATACTCCCGATTATCTGTGTGCAGATTATCCGGTTTGCGGATTATCCGTGCATCATTTCGGAATCACACTTTTCTAAAGCTTCCATGATGTTATCGATAATATCGATAACATCATTGAGGAAGTTAAAGAAATCGAAGGTTTCGAATCAGTTGACGCTGAAAATGTCGAAGAGTGGTTTAAAAGCGACGAATGTGAATCAGGATGTCAATGTCTAACTGACGAAAATATCATTGAACTTGTTACGGAATCAAACGCAAGTGACGATACCGAAAACGAAGATGAAGAACATGAAGAAAATACAATTTCACATTCTACTGCTCTACAATCTGTGGAACATTTATTAGATTAACTGAGTGAAAGAAGTTACGATTACGGAGAAATAGTTGCAGTAAGAAAAATTCATACAGACATACGCAACAATTTAAACAAACAAAGAAAAAAAAATGTATCACCGATTTTTTTAAAGCAAATAACTTCCTGGTTTGTGTGAGTATATACATAGTTTTTTCTAATTTTCCCTTAAATAGTTACCCTGCATATTCCTTGAATGATTTTTCGGATTATCCGTGTTTTTCGATTATCCGTGCTACGCCGTCCGCTGATTAGCACGGATAATCGGGAGTATACTGTATATATAACTGCTGCACATAGAGTAAAGAAATTTACATAGAGAGGCTCCGTCTATGGTAAAAAGGAGATGAAATTGAAGCCGGAATTATGGGATACATCGGTGCGATGATGGACATGTTATGATAGGATAACATGGTCATGTGATGCTAACATACTCGCTTCGCAAGAATGGATTAGTCGGACCTCCATATAACGAAGTAGCAAATTGCCGGAAAAAAATTCGATATATAGAAACGATCTTATTTTATCATAAAAATCTTCTAAAACATTAAAATTAAAGTTAATTTTCGTGCATGAAACCCAATTTCTAATTTATACGAGCATCGGATTAAACGAAAGTTAATAACTGAAAAATTAACAGAAATTACATTTTTGTGCCTTCATACATCTTCATTCTTCGGCAGTTCAACTTGATTCGCAACATGAGGGGATTTTCGTTTTGGCAATGTAATCGAGAGAAAAGTAAACAATCAATCTACGTAGGGCCGTGGTAGCCTGATCGGTAAGGCATTGGACTCGGGACCGGAGGGTCTCGGGTTCGATCCTCACTGATCGAAGACCCACCGTCGTCATTAATGGTGACTGGGCGACGTTAGATATGCTCGTGGTCACAATGTCCTCCAAGTGAAACGATACCTCTGGGGGTGCCAGACTAGGAAGTTATTCGGCTCCTGGCCAGGTTCTAAATTGTCTCTCGAACTGTCCATAGATGGCACCACCATCTATTGTGTTGTCTTTGTGCTGTCCTGGAAAAACAAAATCCTGGAAACATTGTGGATTAATAGAGGTATAAGCTTCCCTAGTGGAATAGCAGAAACCTCAATCTGTGTGTGTGGAAAGAAAGAAAGAAAGAAATCTACGTAACTTGAATGATTTTTACTGCAGCTAAAAATACTACACTGTAAAAAAAATCCGGAAACGTTTCTGAGTATATCGTGCAGCTGTGGTTCATGAAAGTTTCAAAAACGTTTCTGAGTATTTCGGAATCCTCTTTCTGTAATGTCCAGAAACGTGTCTGAGTATTTCGGAATCCTCTTTCTGTAATTTTCAGAAACGTTTCTGAGTATTTCGGAATCCTCTTTCTGTAATGTCCAGAAACGTGTCTGAGTATTTCGGAATCCTCTTTCTGTAATTTTCAGAAACGTTTCTGAGTATTTCGGAATCCTTTTTCCGTAATTTCCAGAAATGTTTCTGAGTATTCTGTGCAGCTGTGGTTCATAAAAGTTTCGAAAACGTTTCCGAGTATTTCGGAATTCTCCAAACAATTTTCAAAAACGTTTCCGAGAATTTCGGAATCCTTTTTCCGTGATTTTTTCTAAAATATAATTCTTTATTATAGTATTGCATACCATATCAGTTTCAATTCTTTCATATCTAAGAGCAATAATACAAGCAATTTTAGAATCATTCGTGGATTTTTTTTTGGAATTTCTAATGACAAATAGCATGGTTAACAGAATAACATATGCACAGTTATAAATTTTTGAAAAATTATGAAATAATCTAGTAGTTTCATTCCTAATCACAAAATCGTCGGGGAATTGGAGTGGGGGTACCTTCTGAAAAGTGGGGATTGTTTGTTAAACAATCTTAAACTTCAGTTTTTCTCTCAATATTTTCAAGACAAAACTATCAACATATTGTATTTTTAATGCAGAACTTAAAAACATATCTTGTATCAAACTTGATAGCTTTTATCTTCGGATAAAATTTGACAGGACTTACCTACCCTTCGCGTTCCTAAATTCGTTCACCTCAAGTCAATTTCTCTGACGAACAAAGTGTACCGAAAAGTACCAACAGAGAAATTGATGAATTTAAATATGACACCAAGTCCCCCTGCTGGAACCATTCGGGTTGATTCTTCTGTTCTTGCCCTTTTCCAGCTCATCACAAATATAAATACTTATTCAAAATAGGTTACTGATTTTATTTTTACAGTGTGAGCAAAATGCATTATATATTTTATTTATTAAAACATTGAACTCTATTACATGATTATTCCATTTTATATATACGAGAATACCCCCCCCCCACCATAAGAGTGATGGTGCACCCATAAAATGCTATGAAGCGCCCACCCCCCCTTGAAAAAGCAACATCATATACAATATAAATCAAAGTATCATATACATTATAAATCAAAGTATCATAAAAATTATAAGTCAAATACTTTAATATGGTGTAAAAATACAAAATTATTTTATTAAGTCTTTTTTTTTTTTTTTTTTGCTTTTGGTAAAATTGAGGCTCGTAAGACGAAAAAAATGAAGACACTTTTAAATACATATATGTATCTATTTGTTAAATAAATTAATACACATTTAACTAATTTAAAGCGTTTCGCTAATGCAAATATTTAAAGAGATATCGTCATTCAGATAATACTGAAGCACTATGTTCCTAATTACAAGAGATATTTTTTTTTTACTTCACAATCTAGCTACACTGTTTACAAGAGAATGAAAAAATGCAACCTTACAGACGAACTATCAAACCTGACAATTTGCATATTATAACATTTAATTCATAATGCGTGATACATAAATGTTCAGCCAAATATTAACTGAGATTGACACATAAAAACAAAGTACACAATAACACTTATTTAAATTTTTTTATAATCTTCAATTCATAAATTTTACAGAATAAAACTAGACACACTTGCACTTTAAATATGTGTTCTATATAATGTAAAATATTTTCAAATTGCAATAGTTCACAACGAAAAAATGATAATGAAGAAAATAGTTTTTTTTTAACGAGATTTATATGAACTAAATCTCTTTAAAGTAATAGAGTTGCAAAGCGACTTACCTATTCGTCGGTGGTGGTCTTTTGCAGGCTTTGGTCACCAAAAAGGTGATTTTTATGACAGAATAAAATTCTGCCAACAAAAATTACCCATTTGGTATAGAAAGAAGAAAAGTATCCAAGAAAAAAGTGAATTACCTACACAAGTTATGCGACGCAATGAATTTAGATGGCGTCCTCTCGGCAGTTATTTGGTTTTTAATTTCAGTTTGTATTCCTTCCGCGAGCATGCGTCGAGAATTTGCACTTCGTACTTAAAAATAAGTGACATAGCTTCAAATTCAATCTCATGACGATACATAAGCAAGAAAATATAAGACTTTAAAATTATATTCAGTGAATTCATGCGAGGAACAAAACTTCTACTAATCCCCTTGATGAGTGTTACTTCGCATACATGAGTCAGCACTTGTTTTCATTGCGTGCTTTCGAAAGTTTCAGTTTAGATTTGCTGCTGGACTATAAAATTGCCGTGTGATCTGCGCATGCGTCGACTCTTACTTTCTTGCTAAACGGGAAACGTTTTTGATTATAGCAGAAAACTGCGGAGGGCGTACGAATCTGTGTATTACGGAAAACTTTTTTGTATATTCAGAGAGTTTTCCGAGATTTTTTACAGTGTAGGAATGACAATCAACGGACAAAAAGGCTAACTTGAAACTGATTTTACAGTGTTACTGGTTACAACTAAGATTTGAAACAAACTTGAGGGAATTTAAGAACTCCAGAACGGAACAACGATCTATCTACACCCCCCTCAAACCCAGATTCCTTATGAGTTTCGTAGCAACCTTTAGTAAACATAATTTTCTCCATTGACCTTCATTTTTCATGAGACAAACAGTCTAAAGTGGAAAAAAAAAATCTACGAACGTCTCGAAATTTTTTTTCGATATATAGAGATTTTTTCGACATATAGAAACAATTTTTCTATGTAATGAACATTGAAATTTGCTGGGATTTCGATGTATAGAAAATTTCGATATGTGGAAGTTCGATATATGGAGGTTCGACTGTATTTGGCAAAAAGCTAAGGATCTTGGGATACAGCGATGCAACTTCCGGCTTCAATTTCTTTATAGTGAGGCCTCTCTATGTAATTTCTTAAATCTATTGCTGCTGCATCTATTTTAGCCTCTATGCATTTTTAATTCTTTTCTTCTATTGCATTTCTCCCCAAACTGTTAGATCTGTTTTAGCCTTGCAATTTCAAAGAGACGTTCAAAAGCCCTAACAGCTAAAAGTGGTTACATAAGAATTCGTGCTAAATAAAATAATAGTTTAAAAAACTAAAAAAACACGCTTTCGTAGCAAAATGAACTAAAAAGTGAAACAATCTTTGGATGATAGTACTTGACCAATCACTTCATTTTAATGTAATACAAAAAAGTGTGGGGTGCTGTCTATTTACATTTTTGCTTGGACAGCAAATGGAAGAAATTCAAGGCAACTAATAAGAAGCCCCCCACGCTTTTTTGTATTACATTAAAATTAAGTGATTGGTCAACTACTATCATCCAAAGATTATTTTTCACTTTTTAGTTAGCGTGTTCTTTTAGTTTTTAAACTATTATTTTATTTTTCTGTTTTTAGTCTTATGTTGGAGAATTATCAGGCGACGAAATTATTTATAAAACGAGTGCGAGGTAATATCTTAAAGTTAAGACAAGGGCACCCCAATGGGAAGCTACTGCGAGTCATCGATGTCTGTTTGCGGAAATCATATTTATATTACTTTGAAAATTTGAGATGCATTTGAATAAAAGTTTTGTTCAACAGTGGTCTCATCAGCAATGCATTTCCAATTGAAGGCTCACCTAAATTTTGGCATGAAATGAGTTAAAAACAATGATATTTCATGTTCTAATTACCTTGGAACATTGGAACAAATTTTGTCTGATGCAGAAAAATTAAAGGTTTTTGTAGATATTTTTAAATAATTTTTGCGAGCATTTTTTAATGTATTTTTAAAATTTTTTCCTTTTTCATTGTTGGATTTATGCCAAAATATTGATTAAAGTTGGAGGAAACTAACAATTAAAAGAGTTCATTAATTAATTTGGTTATAGAATATTGCATTGTCATCGGGTCTGAGGTCGCGTGCCAAATTTCAAAAGAATCCGATCGCAGGAAGTGGGCGAAATTTGAGCTGCAAGATTCCGTCACAAGATACATACATACATACAGGTAAAGCAAAGAAAAGCGTGTTAAAAAGAGCGCTTTTCCGTAAATATTTTCTCCCAACTGCTACACTGTATGTTCGTTTTAATAGATTGTTTCAGTTTTCCAAAAAACTAAGTAACAGTTAAGGACGGGTAAGGCAGCGTCTCTCTAGTGAGCCTTCAGGTAAGAACAAATCATCACAAAACTTCATTTGGACGAATTAATTAAAAAGACATATCTGAGCATCTGAACCCCCCGGGATCCGAAGAGTTGCACATAATTACGACCGCCACGGTTACGGTTATTTTCGAGAATGTGACTTTTAGATGGAAGAGGTGAAACGGAGGGGGGAAAAAAAAAAGAGGACTCTCTTGCAAGAGAATTCCTCTCGGGCCGCTAAACTCCTTAATCATCTTCCTCGAGTCTCCACTTTTCTCCCATCGGGGGGTGGGGGTGGGGGGGGGGGATCGAGTGGCCCCGGGGTGTTTATGGACACCTGATTAAACAAATTGCTTTTTGGAGCACTCCTTCGCCGTCGAGAACACTTTTAGTCCAGAGAGAGCGGATCTGTGATGGTGGATAATATCTTCTGTCGCATATCATGAAGTGGGGGTTTGTGTGCGAGATGGGGGGCTCATAGCTCGAGCACTGGGGGTTGGGGGGGGGGGGCATGTATATAAATACCGCACTCCCAGTGTAAAAATCGGATATTTTTATCACCTTTTTCAAGCAAGCTCTTTGCCAATCAAGTTTTATGTTGAAACATTTATGACTGTGTACGCTCGAACACAAATAAGCAATACAGTGGATGTAAGAATGTTTTACCAACAAGGCCCCGTAACTGGCTTTGTGATTTAGTTCAAACCCTTAAAACATTATTATTATTATTATTATTATTATTAATGGTAAAATGGAAAGAAATGATTTTTTTGCAGAAAATTAATCTTTACTAATAATAAAACTGAATGTCTCTCTCTCTGTCTGTCTGTCAGGATCTCTGTGACGCGCATAACACCTAGACCGTTTCGCCGATTTTCATGAAATTTGGCACAAAATTTGTTTGCAGCATGGGGGTGTGCACCTCGAAGCGAGTTTTCGAAATACCGATTTTGTTCTTTTTTTATTCCAGTTTTAAGAACATTTTCCCGAGCAAAATTATCATAAGATGGACGAGTAAATGACCACGTTATCATAACGTGGAACCGTAACATGGGCAAGCCAATTGGCGAGAAATTCACCATACATTGTTTGTAACTATACAGGCGAACCAAAAGACCTTTTAATTTTCTACTTCGGGCAAAGCCGTGCGGGTACCACTAGTCATAATAATAGTGTAAGGTGTTTTTTTGAGTAATTACAATTGCTTATTGTTCTCACTTGACTATTTTTGACGTTCCTTTGATTTTCCCCACCGCCACCCTCCGCACCATCACCGTCGACGGGCTCCTCACGATGCTGCTGCTCTAGCGAAAGCAGTCTCCAGGTTGCATCCATGTCCTACACACACGCGCATACATACACAACTACACGCACGCACGCACACATACACAAACATACACCTACACACACATACACACATACAAACACATATACACACGCATACATACAGACACCCACATATACACACACAAAAAAATACACACACACATACACACAACTATCCACACATTCATGCCTGCACACAGACACAAACACATATGCCTACACACACATACACATACCCCCCCCCCCCCCCCACAGACACAAACACACATGCCTACACACACATACACACGCCTACACACACACACTCGTGATTGCGAGAAACATAATTTGAATTCAAAATGTCAAAATTCAAATTAATTTTTTTTGAGCAATCACGATTGTTTATTGTTCTCATTTGACCGTTTTTGAGGTCCGTGCCTTTTTCAGCTTGGATCAGGGGCCTCTGCAGCACCACCCCCCACCGTCCTCTGCTGGCGGCACGGCTGCTCCGATTCTGAGCTATCCGCTTCTGCTGGTCGGAGGCGTCCATGTCCTACACACACGCACGTTCACACACATACACAGACACACGACTTCACACACATACACTCACACACGCCTACGTGCATACACACATGTCTACGCGCACACACAACTATGCACACGTAACCGCCCAGGAGGAGAGGCAGACTTGGGGGGGACAGGAGCCGTTTCTAGAAACAATAACTCCAATGAGTAGGGTCCTGTCTCAGTTCGTGATTGCGAAAAACATAATTTGAATTCAAAATTTCAGATGTCA